>NC_069724.1:7500-122500 GCF_027358585.1 Pangasianodon hypophthalmus | reverse complement strand
AATGCCGAGCCAAAATAAATCTGTGTTCCGGAGCGATGAAGACACACAAAAAGTGCATCACAGTTTCACAGATGTGGCCGAGTCTGTGGCTTCTGAGCTAATGTGGAGTAAAACCCTCTGCTCCGACCATGCGGTCTGTCTCTCGATTGTGCTTCTGTTACGATTCAAGCTTCAAAGATCAGTTTGTCACGTGCTTATTTGTAGCAGGTACAAGAGGAAACAGTGAAACCACTTGATGCAATTGGGAGTTGGTCAGACACTGAGCCCTGAAGGACCGCAGTAGAATTAAAGCTGCAGAACTCTAATCCTGCGGTTTTGTCATTAGAACACACTGATCTGATGAAACCATAAAGCATCCTGTCAGCATTAGTGGTGGGACTTTTGGAGGTTGAGGTGCTCAGATGACTGTCAGGAGTCTGAAAGCATGACTTTGTGCATTTAGTCTTCATGTGGCTTTGGATCCAATTCGACTGTTCTGGTTTCTGAATCTGAACCAGGAGTCTTTTACAAAATGTTATGAAAAGATTGATGAGTAAATTGGAAATGACACATTTTTAAGTGTAATTTTCTTTTGTTTGCTAAACAGCTTCTTGTGTTGTAACTTTCATTCATTTCTTTAGCTTGGCTTGACATTCTGAAATTCTGAAGATTAAAACTGACTGAGTGGCAGACACTGACAGGGAAAGCTAGCAATCCATTTTGATCATTAATTCTCTTCAACTGAAATCCCAAACTATATGAGAATTAGAAATAAGAGGTGAAATGTGCACTAGTACAATGAGATAATAACCCAAATGCCCAATTATTCCTTTATGATTAAACAAATATTCTGTTGATTGATTCAGGTGAATGATGCTCATGAAATATTTTTAAGGTGTTATTGGTGATGTAGATAAACACTTTATTTCTCCCACACTTGGTATAATTTAACTTTTTCTAACTGTGTAGTGTATACTGACTGTGTGTTTATATCACTAATGTATAAATTATGAATACGTTTGTATAAGATTTAGTTTTTAGGGCAACAATGGAAGAAAATGACACAATGCACCATCAATCAACCTGAGACTTTAAAGGATTTACAGTCTCAGGTTATTTTTCATCGAGATAGATTATTGAATTATTCAATAACTTCAAAGAAACTTGACTGAAAAAAATGCAGTTAAGCCAGTAATGAACTTGGGTTTTAGGGTAGAAAGAACCAAAAATTTGCTAAAGCAGAATATTAAACTGAAAGTGTGCTGTATAGTTTGATTTTGGAGTGTAAAGCTTCTTCCTGACATTCAAATGATGATGATGAATAATGCATACACATCTCTTACTTTGGGAAGCCGAGTGGAAAACACTCAAAGTCGATTTGATTTAACGCAATCGCTGTTGACTGCCACATGGGACAGAATGTCAACCACCGTCACTCCACATTCCCTCATCCCGCCGCTCACAGCACTCAGAAATATCAGAAAAGTCTTCACCTGAATATAATTGTGGAAGAACACAACGACTGCTCTGTGGAGAAAAGCTATAACACATCAGACTCCCAGCAGACTCCCGATACACCTCACCGAACAAATCAACAACAGACAAAATCATCAGCTAAAATCAGCACCGTGTTGTTACACGAGACGATCCTGAAAATACCAATAATATCCTGTGAGTAACACAAATAATAATAATGTAGATGATGATGAAGTTCCATAATAAAGGTAAGGTTAAAGTGAGTTGAATCTTTTCATGTAGTAAGCTAGTGAGATTTATTTGGTTATTTGTGGCAGAAGTGTGACATTTAGGAAAATGTGTAACATATTAGTCCTAATATTTTAAATAAATAAATAGCTGTAATTATGTTTCAGGTGTTAACCAATTAATTTATTAATAAATAAGTACTCGTTAATTTACACATCTGGCACAAGAAACTTCTTTGATGCTTCAGCTTTATTTTACATCCATCATATTACTTTCTGTCCCATTAATTTTTTCACTCCATGCAGAACATTTTAAGATCTTTTATATTCTCAGGTTTGTGCACGAGGATTTCTGTTTCAATTCAGACCTCAGGTTTTCAGGACGGAGACTGAATTGGTTATTGCAAAAAGTAGCTTTTGTGGGTTTTTTCTGTGTTGATTTGGAAGTATGTTTCACTCATTGTCTTGTCAAAAGTGATATCTGTTGTCAAGTTGAACCTCCTGGCAGAGGCAGTGGGCAGTGGGGGTGAATTCATGACACCATGAAAGTCTTCAGCCACAAAACAGCCCTAAACCCCATGTACACACGTGACATCACTTCCTGTAGTGTGTTGCATTTTCATAATTAATTTTGTTGATAACTGTTGACGCCCAGTTTATTCCACTTTATAGATCAAAATTCTATTTAGCATAAAAATATTTCTGTACAACAGCTCTCATTTAAAAGAAATTGTGCTGAACGTTCCCATTTTCAGCATGTTCAGAAAAGGAGCTAACATGGTAATTATTTTTATTATTTTCTATCTAAAGGACCACTTTTTTAACTGAAACAATAAATCAGTGTGTTTGTTCTGTAAACTCATCAGTGTTTTAGTTTAAATGTTTGACCTGTATGTGGTGTATATATTTTGGAAGGATGAGTCAGAACCAAGCCCTGCATAAACCGTGTCGCTGTAAATCAAGATGAAAGGCTGAGCTATGAATGAGCCATTTTAGGTTCTCCTTTTGAAATATTCATGTGATGAAATGTTATCTAGAGAGGAAAGCAGGCACGGCTTCATCATAAAAACTGTATCATAAACTGGATGCTGTATACCACGGCATAGTTGGCTTGTTGCAGATAACTTCATTGTTTGCCGAGGAAGCCCGTGTCAATCTCCATAATGAATAAGAAAATGCCAATGAGGTAATGGATGCCTGCCACAGAGCTGGTGAATAATTGAGTGTGTGTTAGGACAGAAGAGGTGGACAGGATCAGGTGCAGCAGCCGTGTCACTGCCGAGCTCCACTTTCTACACATCGAGCTGTTATACAGAGAGAACAAGTGCACACTGAAAACGACAAAAGAACGAGTGTCATGCTCAAAACTGCTGTGCATTAGCATTTACCCCAAACCTCATGCTCAGCTGTGTCACTCTGTGTCTGCGTGTTCATGTGTTCATTTCAGGTTGGCAGAAATACAGTCTTCCATCACTTGCATGTCAGTTCAGCTCCTAAAAAAATAAAATCAACATTATCTGCCTTTTCCTGGTCTTGAGAACACTGCTTATAAACATGATTTGACATGATGACACATTTTAGAAGTCCTGTAATGAACTATAAAAGTGATTAAATGCAGCTGATGGTGTGATATTTTACAGATTTGTACACAATCTGTTGGAGAAGTGCTTAGACCAGATATTTATTGTATTCTCTCACTGTGTTCAAATTCACATGAAATATAAACTGTGCTAATGTCCTATTTAACATCATGTTTCCATCCTGAATACATTTAAAATATGTATTTGGTAATATATATCTCAAATAATGTATGAAGTCATTAAATAGTTCATTATTTTTGTTTTGCAGTCATATTTTATGGTCATATATGAATTTTATAGCTTTTCTGAAAAATGTGGAAAAACCTTTCATCATTTTCTGTCATTAGACAAATCATTTTCATACAAACAAACAAACAAACAAACAAACAAATAAATAAATATAAGCACAAGTTAATATTTGCAGGCTGATAAAGACTCTGAGAAATAAATGTGTGAATATAAACACAACAGCTTCCACTTTTCAAATATAAATATTAAAACATGGCCTGACGTGTAGAAATATAATAATAATAATATAATATACATGTCTTTGAACTGAAATGTTTCCTAACCAAAACATCTTAAACACCTTTTCACATTTTAAACGAACAGTTTTTTTTAATTAATTGGTTTTAGTGTTAATTTATTAATTGTAAATCACGTGTGTATGTTTAATATTTTTGGTTAATGTGTGTATAAATGCTCAGAGAAAGTAAAGTCACTAAGTGACACAAAAGATCAGGATAAAAATAGTAAGATTTAATTCATTACATTTGTAAAGAGTAAATTAAGTCGAAATAATTAATTTTACATTTCCGGTTAAAATCAGCACTCTCCTTACATCCAATATGATTAATGCTGAAGGTTCTTTAAAAATGACATTTAATCATTTTACTGCAGCTTTATTTCATTACACAAAAGCGCACGTGCGCGCAGGACCTGTCTGTCTGCCCTCCTGTCTCACTCTCAGGTGTAACAGGTTTGAGGGTTATTTTACATTAATTAGCTGAAGATGAGAGTAACAAACGTCCGGCTTCTAACCTGTAGCTAAAATCAGTTTTATATTAAAAATAAACATTAAAACTGAACTTTCTGGTAAAAAGTAAATAAACTGAAATATTTGCGCCCCACCAGGTTCAGTGCGCATTTAGCGCGCGCGCTCTGAGCTCTCCGTGTGTAAGGTGAGACGCTGAGCAGGTGTGTGTTGGGGCAGGTGACCGGAAGGAGGTGGCGATGGAGAGAGCTGTACAGCGGGAGAACGCAGAGCCAGCGCGCGAGGAGAGAACCTGACGGTCATGAACGGCAAGCAGCAGCACTTCCCCGTGCACGCGCCGGTGCACGAGCCCAAGTACTCCGGCGTGCACGCGAGCTCGGAGGCCATGAGGCGCGTGTGTCCGCAGGTACGTGTAACGGGAAGCTTCATTATTCTTTACACTTCAGTAAGAAGGAAACACGCGTGCTGCTTCCTCGCCTTTTTTTTTGCTTTTGCCCGACTTCCTTCTTTCCTCTCTCTCTCTCTCTCTCTCTCTCTCTCTCATATTAATTTTTAGGACTTGCCGTCTTTCCCCCGTAAATCCCGCGTGCACCAGCCCCCCTCCTTCCCGCAGCCCCCACTCCGTTCACTCTCTCCGTTTCTCTGTTTGTTCTCGCTCTCAGCTGCAGACCAACATATTCGGCGCATTTGATGAGAGCCTGCTGGCGCGCGCAGAAGCTCTGGCGGCCGCCGATCTCGCCAAGCCGCACGCGACATCATACCACGCCATGAACGGCGGCGTGTGCGCCACGTCCTCTTCCTCTTCGTCCATCTCTTCTACTTCCTCCCATCATCATCATCATCATCACCACCATCATCATAACCACCTGAGCCAGACGCTGGAGGGCGAGCTCCTCGAGCACTTGTCCTCCGCGCTCGCTGTGGGCGGCTTGGCACCGGATCCGGCGGCTTTGGCCGCGCAGGCGCACCAGCATCACCTCCCGGCCGTTGCGTGCCACCTGCACCAGGCAGCAGGCCACGCGGGTCTCCCGCACGCGCACTCTCACCCTCAGCTTCCCCTGCTTCCTGGCGGTGACGGAGACTCGGACCCGCGCGAGCTCGAGGCGTTCGCAGAGCGCTTCAAACAGCGGCGCATCAAACTCGGCGTGACGCAGGCAGACGTGGGCTCCGCGCTCGCCAACCTCAAAATCCCGGGAGTGGGCTCTCTCAGCCAGAGCACGATCTGCCGGTTCGAGTCTCTCACACTCTCACACAACAACATGATCGCGCTGCGGCCGGTGCTACAGGCGTGGCTGGACGAGGCCGAGGCGGCGCACCGCGACACGAGCGCGCGCACAGACCTGCTGCTGAACGGTAACGGAGAGCGCAAGCGAAAGCGCACATCCATCGCTGCGCCGGAGAAGCGCTCACTCGAGGCCTATTTCGCCATCCAGCCCCGGCCTTCTTCAGAGAAAATCGCTGCCATCGCAGAGAAACTGGACCTGAAGAAGAACGTGGTCCGAGTTTGGTTCTGTAACCAGAGACAGAAACAGAAGCGGATGAAATACTCCGCGGCGCACTGACCGAGCGGCTCTTATTCACAGGAACTGCTCAACACTTTAACGCACGTGACAGGGATCTACAAGTTCTTCTGATCAGGAACTAGAGCACTGGAAGAGTTCTTTTCATTTTCTTCTCTAAATGTATTTTGCACAATAATGTCACAGGACACTTCCTGCAGCTCCGCATTTCACTTCTGTGGCTCTTAAAACAACAGGATGCCAGTTTTATTGCGCTTTTCATTTTAGAGAAGCTTCCAAGGAGAAAGTAGCTTTAACACTTATTTCAGTATTATCGCACATTATGTCCTGAAGTGTGTGTAATTATTTCCTGTTAATGCACCTGAACATGAGCCGATGGTGAAACGCCAGAAACTTTCTTATAATTAAATGTCGGTTAGAACTCGGCAGGTATCTGATGGACGTCACTTCCTTCCACACTGAACAGATTCTGAAATAAATTCTGCAAATCTGCGCGACAGAAAAACAGAAATAAAGCTGCTACTGAATTGTTTTGTTGTGATCGTAGCCACCTTCACTGACTCGGAGAAATGTCCTGAGATTTCACTTGAAATGTGTGAATTAATATTTAATAAATTATTTTTTTCTAAGCTCTCGTGTCCGCTCATATCTGTATAAATAAATTACATCCACTTTTATCCTACAGACTGAAATACCGGGTTAGTGCCAGCCTTCTGTCTCCTGCACAGGAATTACACTAAATATTTAATTACAGCCTGAATAATTATACTTCTACAGCCAAGTACAGAAAATTAACGTTTTTTTCAATTATCGAGTCATAAACAGTGAGAAATGATTTTATCCTGTTAATATATTGTAGATTTTAGAGCTCATATCCTAGATGTTTATTGATCATTTTCATGGCTGCTCATTAACATTTAAATCATTAAGAGCTATAACATCAGAGTCACTAATAATCTACAGCACACTGAACACTTCTGTGTTGTTTTATTAATAAAGAACTCGAAGGGGATTAAAAATGCAGAAATGACAAATACTTTCAACTGTTTACATCAGGAACAGACACGAAATCTATCTATCTATCTATCTATCTATCTATCTATCTATCTATCTATCTATCTATCTATCTATCTATCTATAAATAAAACTAATTTATTACTTTCGAGGTTTTCTTGTTTAAAATCACTGTGTGCTGCTTTTAATTCATTCTCTTGTGCTGACGGATTTGAAATTATTAAATCATGGCGATGCAATATTAATAGTAGATATGCGGTATAAAAGCAGACAGAGAGCTGATACACACTTACACACTGCTGGGACAGAAATGGAGACACACACAGGTAAGACGGAAGAGAATGAGCTTCTGATTTTAATCTGCATTCAGTTCTGAGCAGCGGGGCACATTATAGCAACAGATTATTATTATTATTATTATTATTATTATTATTATTATTATTATTATTATTATTATTATTACATGCAAAACAAATAAAAAGTGATAAACGGACTGTGAATGCTGTGTAGGTCCCCTTTAAAATAAACTTTAAACTAAAACTAAAAACTACAAATGATTTATTACTCAACGTTTATTGAAAAAGATTCTTAACGCTAAATATTTCGTTAATTTCACATTAAGAATGTTCTTTAATTAACAACTGTTTCCCTAAAATCATCTTAACCCAGTCCGCAAGCTCGTGCGAGAATTAACGAGTAACATATTCGTTATTCACTTTTAACTTGTTTATCTACATTTCGTTTTCTACCTCAAACACAGACAGCTGACGTGCAGAAACTCACCCATCCATCTGCCCCAAATCAGGTCGTTATTATTATTATTATTATTATTATTATTATTATTACTGTGATGATGATGATGATGATGATCAGTGGACTCTGTGAGGTCCATCAGTCGCTGCTCCTGACCCCTAGCACTGATGCGCACGAGTTTAAAAGATTTATTAGAAAACATCACAATTTATTTATTTTGATTTATTTAAATCAACTCGCCCTACAAAAATGATTCTTTACGTCTGTGTTGTACAGGAGTTAGAGATCTCTCAGAGAGAGACTTATCCCTATCTGAACTCAGGGCTGGTGGGGAGGCAGGTGGGGAGGCAGGTGGGGAGGCAGGTGGGGAGGCAGGTGGGGAGGCAGGTGGGGAGGCAGGTGGGTTAGTATCTGTCGCCCAAGTCCCCCGCGTGGCCACGCCCTTGCTGACGTGTTAACAGAGACAGACAGACAATGCAGGGGTGAAATAATGTCCCGACCTGCAGCACAGACTGTAATTCTGTTCATTCAGCAGTGTGGTTTAAACACAAGGTGAGGCTGGTCTACAATTATTTAACATGAACTGAACTACATATGATAACAGACAGAATTATATCATCATTTCTAGGAAATAATGTAAGTTAATCTGGAGGTTTTCTGTAGACAGGTGGCGAGTGAGTGCTGCTGAATTATTCATGTTGGACTGAAGAATTAAGTTTACAGCCCGGATTGGATTTCCTTCACAGTGTTCCCACTGATTACAGAACTCTCTAATGCAAGACTTCCACCAAGAAAACCTACTGAATTTAAATTTAAATTTATAGATTTATTTATAATAAATCAGAGACAGATTTATTAGTTAATAGCTTGTGCACACAATATTGTGCTGTCAAAGTATTACTGAAAAAGTAATGAAAACACAATCTAGGTTCATTATGTGTTAATGACTTTTGAGACTTATGGTGAAGACAAAGACAAGCTCAAGAGAAAAAAGCCAAGAGATCAGCGTGCAGCTACAGTCTGTCTGTGTGCATTTATTTAGACATGTACCGTATGATTTTATTTATAGACTTATTTAGGATACAGACTAATTTAAATGATCTGTTAACACAGTGCCTTGATATAATCATGCCAAAGAGAAAGATAAAGAATGACATTCCTGTTTACATCATAAGAAACTGACAGAACGAGGATGAACGCCATGTGCCTCCATTATAGCCACACCCACCAGCCCAGCCCCGCCCACTCACTCTCCTCTGTGGCAACACAGAAGCTCTCAATAATTTATAAAGTGCCAGAAGCAATTCAACGAGCCGAGACAGAACAGAGAGAGAGACAACACAGAACGGAGACAGAGGCAGAGACAGAGGCAGAGGCAGAGACAGAGACAGAGACAGAAAAGAGGCAGAGACAGAAAAGAGGCAGAGACAGAATGGAGACAGAAAAGAGGCAGAGACAGAGACAGAACGAAGACAGAGACAGAGGCAGAACAGAGAGGACTCACACACGTCTCTTTTCATCATCACCATCATCAGTTTTGTTGGTTGCTATAAATGAGTGATCTGTGAATGAATCACTTGTGACAGCTGGCTAAATGTTGGAAACAGTGTGATTAGAGAATTAGTAAATCACATTTTTCACATAAATTCATGTTTGTTCACAAATGAACAGTATTACTATTTTCCTTCTCAATTATTCTACAATAATTTAAGTGATAAAGCACATCACTGTAACATTGTAATGAACATCATGAAAGAAGCAAATGTCTACTGCTTCACTGATGTGTGCAAAAACCAAACCCTTAGATTCTAATGATGTGCGCAGCCCTTTAACTGCACGTTCACCATCGTACACACACACACACACACACACACACACACTCCAGCATTACCTGATTTCAGTGTGCAGAGATAAAATGTTTTCTAGAAATAAACGTCAAACAAATGATCACATCATCTGCATATTATCACCTTCCAGCTGAACGTACATGATTTTATAAGTCTGTTTTTTTATTTTTTGAGGCAGTCCTGTGCACTATCTACAGCTGAGACAATGGAACAACACAAAATGGCTGCATCACCTGGTCACTAGATGAGGATGACCAACATCAGTAAACTTTTCTAGGTCCGGTGGGTTTTCAGAGAAGGTATTGGATTAGCACAGACACTCGTATCACTATGATCAGTCTAATGCACTGCTTAATAATCAAATGCCAATTAAAGCATCCTTAGGTGTTTTATTGTCTTGCACCAATTTTCTATTTGTTGACATTAACATCCTTTTTACTGAATGCACTGATGAAAATTTTCAGTTTAAGACTGAACAATGGCTGCATTTTGGTCCACTTATCAGAAGATATGCTACTCGAAATGCACATCACAGTCATTATTTTGCTGATATTTTACAAGCTGTACTATCAAGCACCCGGAAAGTACCTGATAAACACTGATGATATGAAAAGTGCATGGATATTTACCCGATATCTGGCCTGTTACTGCACCGGCAGTGACTAAAATGTCAAACCTGAAATTTTCTTACACAAAATGAATTGCAGGAGTCAAAAAAATCTTAACCCATTTTTATTTAAATCCTCGATAAAGTCTTCCAAATGAGAAAATAACACCAGTATACTGCAATAAATTTATTTTAATAAAAATGTTGAAAACATTAAAACAAAAATAAATATACTTAGAGCATTACATGCCAATATAAATATGTGATTTCATAAATTAAAGCAAAAGCTGTTTAGAAAGCAGTGCTCTGGGCATCATGACCTGGAGTAGACCTTTTTCACACATTTCAGCAGATCGTCTAAGAAAGAACGGAGGATTATTTCATCTCCTTTTTTTGGGACACTGCAGTTTGTCTGGAGAAAAAAACAAACCCAAACCATCAATCTATGTGAAAGTTCATATATTTTAAATCTACACAATATATGCAGAATTCTGATACCTAAATGCACATCAACACAATGTGAATTTATCTGTAAGTGATCCATACGTAGAGCAGGATTAAGTAACTGAGTGAAGGTTAGAAACAATAAATTAAACGTACCCCGTTATTGTACTGCTTCAGATACCTGAGCAGTTTATCAGTACTGCAGTTACCATCTCCTTTAGGAATCTTCTTAACTCCTGACAGAACTTTCTCAGCCAGACAGAAAAACTCGGCCTAAAAACACAATAAATGTTTAGGAGAGAGTCTGTCAGCAATCTTTAAACGATTCTTCAGGAAAAGGAAGAAAAGGCGAGGCTTGAAATTAATGTTGGGAAATTAATGTGAATGTGAATAAACAGAATTTTAAACCAGCAGAAACATTTTACTGTTTTAAACATACTGTCAGTAACTGCATACTGTTCATCGGCTTAATTTTCTAATCACACTCTAAATTCAATAACCAAGTAACTAATTAAATGATAAACACATTTTATCATGGTTTGATTAGATCACAAAACACTGATGTGTCTGTGTGTAGTGTGCCTCACCTCACAGCTGTCCTTTTTGTTCTCTTTAAGGTCTTTCACAAAGACAGAATCAAAGTCCTCCTAGAAACAAACCATTCATGTGAAACAGGCTCTATTTCTCCCCATGCAAAACTTAAGAGACTCAAGAAACTGAAAGTCTTACCGTATTCAGAGTTTTCTCATGCAGACACTTTACTTCTCTCATTATAAACTTTAGATCCACAGTCCCATAGGCCAATGCAGTAGCAGTAGCTAGAAAAACAACCACGACCTTCATCTTGTTTCATAAAGTGGAGTTGGGCCTAACTCGGACAGCTTCTTCAGGCTGCTTCAGGCTAAATCTAGATACAATCCTTTCACATGCTCCTGGAGAATATATATGCACATGAAAGCCGGATATAAACCAGCGCTCATTTTCTTGGAAGCTGTTATTTTGCACTGTAAGCTTTTATTTACCGATTAGAAAACCAATAGGCTAACAGAGCAAGTTTGATAAAGATGTGGTTGATTTGGTTTGGAGATTTGCTTATGATGTTCCAAATTCTCTGAACAGGGGAAATTGAGTGTTCGATGATAATTTGCCAAAAAAGATTGCAATGGTTCAGACAGATGCATCTGTGGGAGCTGATGAAAAAGACTAAAATCCCTTGACCATGTTTGGTTGTAAGAACTTACTGGGTTGTTAGTAGATGTAGCCAAATAAAGTGAATTGGTAAATTAATTGAAAGAGTCTTCTTGCAGTATTCCATTAGATTCTAACTATTAAGTATAATTACTTTAAGGCAAAATACACTGCTTTAAGACCCGAAGTATTATTACAATAGGCAATAACTTGGATTTTTGTAACAATAAAATACAAAAAAAAAAAACAAAAAAAAAAAAACCCACACAAATCAGCTGTATGTAACAAATAAAACCTTCACATGGACAACACTTTGGTTCTTCTCAAATTTTAACAAACATTCAATATACATCCAGATTTATCTTTTCTTTCAAATCACAAACAGTTATTGTTGAACACAAAGTTATGGTTAATAATTCTAACAAGTTTTATATTGAATACAGAGATGATGTTCATTTTATTAAGTGATTGTTTCCTGTGTTTTATCCTGCAGTAAAAATACAAATATCAGTACAATGAAGTGGAATTTCACTGTTTATCGTACTAGCGAAATTAGCATGTCAGAGCAACGTGGTTTCCCCTGTAATGGCCATATATACTGTGTATATCCAGGCTTTACAGACTTGCTAAGTGTGGTCTTATATAATAATTTTTTTTTGGTGTACAGTGTTAACAAAGAAAGTAACCGAAATAGTTAAGCAACTTTTCAAAACTAAAATTGAACATAATTCAGTAGTGTTGCAAAGACCAGTGAGTCCTTATGCTTTTTGTTTAATTTTGGATATAATCCTTTACGGTTTTTAAATTTCACTTGTATTCATCAGTCACACTTCCCTGCGTTAAATCTTCATTCCTGTGTGTGATGTAGGCTGAGTGTATTAGCGCAGGTAGCTGGTTAGACTTGTGATGCAGCACTTGGAGATCTCGGAGCACTGGTCTTGGTTCTTCTTGATCCTGTAGAAGTGCTCCATGTAGTTGGAGCGACCCAGAAGCTCCACAAAATCCTCATCGTGGGTGATGATGAGCAGCTGGAAGTTACGCTGCCGAGAGCGACTCTTGATGATTCTGCCATTGAGAAAGAACACAGCAGATGTTAGAGATATAATGAATAATCTGCATGCACAATCCTGAGACATACAACAGTATTGCCACAGTAATTCATGCCACGGGTTACAGCAGTAACTCTAAAACCCATCAGGGCCTGGGATTCAGGCTTGTAAAGGACATTACAAGGGAAAGGGAGTAAGGGAAATTTGTTTATGGCTCCTGAGTGAGTTGGTTGGCTTCACGCATCTTAGAGGAAGCAGGTGTTAAACTTCACTCTCCCCGGTGACTAGCTGTGGTATGATG
This sequence comes from Pangasianodon hypophthalmus, assembly GCF_027358585.1. Taxonomy (NCBI): domain Eukaryota; kingdom Metazoa; phylum Chordata; class Actinopteri; order Siluriformes; family Pangasiidae; genus Pangasianodon; species Pangasianodon hypophthalmus. The sequence continues at coordinate 109,521 of NC_069724.1, read as the reverse complement.
GGGAGACCTGATTGGTTGTTCGGATTCGGCCAGGACAAAAATTAGGGAGAAAATTGGGGAAAATCCATCCATCCATCAATAAATAGATAGATAGATAGATAGATAGATAGATAGATTAATGAATGAATGAATGAATGAATGGTATGAGTATATTATATTTGTAATGTGGCCCAGAAAAAGCATTTTTTTTTTAATGTATTTTTGAGATACAAATCAACCAAACTTTCTGTCCATATATTCCAAAGAAGCAACAGATGATGTGAGATACACTTACTCCACCAAGGCGTGGGCTAAAGACTCTATGTTCTCTCTGTCCAGATTGGTAGTGGGTTCATCAAGTGCAAGGATTCCACAGTTCAGACAGAACGTCTCTGCCAAAGCCAACCGGATGATGAGCGACGCCAAAACCTGTGAAATTACACACACCATGAGGTAAATTAAAAACAACACACACGTTAATCACCTACAGGGACTTTAATGGTTTCCTGCATTAAGACTTTAAAACAAAACAGGCTATGGATTAGGTTTTATAAGCTTTCAAACATGTCAGATATTGATTTCAACTAAATTTTAACATGTTTCACGAGTCTAACGACACTGACACACCTTCTGTCCAGCACTGCAGCGTCCTCGCATGTCTAAAGCTGTGTCTCCTTTGACCATGACCACTCTGTAGTTGTAGACTCGTCTCTTCGTACCAGCAGAGACATTTTCATCCACATCAGAGCGGATCTCTACATATTCAATATCTGAAACAAATCAATCACGCATACAGATGACGTTAGGATGATTTCCACAAGAGAGCATGTTTTCGTTAACAGGTCTTTTCTGGCATTTAATGTTTCAAATGTGAATTAGATCATTCATTCAGGTTAAAGAAATGTTTGACTTTCATGTATTTAGCTGTAAATTCATAAAATGAAGTGTGATTTTCACTACTGCTAATCTATCCATCAGAAAGAGACTCATCGAGTGAAGCCATTTTGTTGTAGAAGACCTTGTCCACGATATGTACTCCTCCACAGGTCTCGAATGATTTTGTTGATCTCTTCCATCTTCATACTGTGAAACTTCATGATTGTTCTGTAAAATTGTAGATATACAGACTCTTAAAATAACTAAAAATGCAAAGTATTCCATACACACAAGTGCTGCTTCAGCGCTGTTAATGAGACTAATGTGTTTTACACAAAACGAAATATTCAAAAAATACATTAATAATGAGCGTTTCAGATTCATACTGAAAATATTTCAGACTTTTAAAAAATCTGAGCTTGGTCTTTCCCATCACACAGATACAGAAAGCACACTGATGCTTATCATCATGAGAGTGTGATGGATTGAGCAGATAAGAAAAGCTACCTAGATGAGCGGATGGCAGTTTGCATGAATATCCTTTCAGTTCTACAGATACTAAACATGGAAATACTTAAAAAATAAAGAAAGTCTGTATTCAAACTAGGTGCTTTACATTGATCTCAGGCTATAATAAAGGTAATGCGTGATAGCGGTCTGAAGGAAAATGTGATTTGCTGAATGCAAGTATTTACTGCAGTTACACATTTTAGTACATTTATGGTTTATCAAACTGATCTCTTATCAAAACAAAACCAAACAAGATAAAACCCTGAATAACAAGATCTGTGACCAGTCATCACGCTCACATCCAGTGCTCAGGGTCAGAGTTCACTCTAAATGTGAAACTATGACATTTAGAGAAAATTCAGAGGTAAGCACAAACACAATACTCAATAATATTTCATACATTTTCAACCATTTAATTATGAACATGTGTGTGAAAAACATCTGATCACTTTTCAGACCCTCTCTCTCTCTCTCTCTCTCTCTGCTTATTCACCAACAACCGCGTTTCCAACAGTGAATATCTCCACGTTTATTCATCTCATCTCAGACACTGAATCCACCAGCAGCAGGTCGACTGATATCATGGTGGAAGCGAACGACCTGGAGGAAGATCCCCACGCTGTATTCAGTAGTGTGAGTGGTGTACTGAAATAAACGACACATCAGTAGAAATCTGTAAAATGTGAATATTCATATTAACCACAGCGGTCTAGAGGAATGTTTCCACTGAAGGTTATTTCTTGTGGTATTGCAGTTAATGACTTTAATTAAGCCTAGTTAAGAGTTCTGTAGTAGTAGCTATTATATATTTTAAAATAATCCAATTAATTAATAAATCACATGAATACTCAGATCTATCAGGAAGTCATAATAGAAGGCTTATCTCCTACCTCATCAAGCAAATGCCTCCTATTCATTTTATTCCTAATTTTTAAGAATAGCTTCTTGATTCTTTTTTTTTTTTTAACGAATTGTCTACAAGATGCTTTGACCAGGAGTGTTTGCTTATCATGAAATGTAAATCTGATATCTGAATACTGTGACATCATGGACACAGGTTTTGTTTTTATTTTATTTTGAGAAGGTAGTGATAACTCATTGCCCTCTGTGTCACTAACCATATTACTGCAGGAATATTCCATTGCGTGTGTGTGTGTGGTGTGTGTGTGTGTGTGTGTGTACAAATATATGTACTTTCTTTACGCACATATACGTACAATGATTAACTGAAGTCTGTCTGCTATGCATAATTTATCAGCCTCCATTCGTAGCAAACAGACTGACAGCGAGCAGATATTATCTGAGTAGCAAAAGCAATTTTGCATCTAGTAATAGTTTAGCGTTAACAAAATCAACAACAACAAAACGTTCTCTCTGCTCAACCACGGATCCAGCAGAACTATTCATATATTTAGTGTAGATGAGAAACCAAAAGACAACAAGCCAAATAGACTTTATTCTTTTGGTTAATAAGATCACTGTTGTCCATAAACAGGGCTCTACGGTAAGCTTTTGGCCAAGAAACTCTTGAGACAAACAGGAGCATAAAGATTAATCTAATCTAATGAATTGCTCAGTATGACCAGCTGTCAGCAAAACACACAATCACCTCACATTTAGACACATATCAAGACTTAAATAACATCTTTACAGGCAACAAGAGACCACAGCTCACAGGCGAAACATGAGCCAAAGACTTTCTGTGTTTTTTTTTTTTCCGCCTGCAAACACGATATGTTTCACCTCCAGAGACATTATCAGGAGATGATAAAGATTACAACTGCGTGAAGTCTCCTCCTCCCAAGAGTTCAAGTTCTCGCTTATTTTCCATATCCGTCTGTATTAAGGCACAAAATTATCACATCGTTCTTTTGAGTTTAATTACATTAGCTGCAGCTTTTAACCACATTACCTGAACCTCTGCCAAGCACATTGGAGCGTTGGAGCTTTAAGCAGTGGGTTAGCTAAGTTTATTAGTTGATTTAAAAGCAGTTATGTACTTTAAGCAGTTGCATTTTTTTCCCCATTGCTTTTACCTGTTTTTTTTTTTAAACATTATGTTCTGCCTTTTCTTGAGAATGAGAAATAAGAAAGTAAAAAGAAAGACACTGACAATTACTGACAGCATTTTCGGGGGCCAAGCACCCAGACTCGGTGCTCACAGACACGCTACAGGTGTTGCCGAAGCAATCACAGGAAAGCAGAGCCATAACTTTAGGCAAAGGGATTCAAGAGTGATGTGTAGTTTCACTCATGTGTGTGTTTTGAACACGGACAGTGGTGGAATTCTCTGATTGTACGAGGAAAGGTCTAGACGAACAAATGTTGTCAGTTGCTACTTTGACCTTTGGTCATGCTTGATACTGCTCTGATCTAAAATATTTTTTCATATTTGTTGCATATTTGTTGAAATTTGTTGCATAGCCTCAGGTCATGGTCCTGAAGTGTTAATGCGCAAAGTCGTTGCTGAGATACAGCTTCACTTCCTGTTTGGTGGTGTCACTGTCAGATTCATTGGCCCATTATGGACAAACTGTTTGGAATATCGAAATATCAAAAAAGAACTTTTGTGAGGCTTACTCAAATTTGGTGATGATTGGATAAAATTTGTAGGAGGAGTAGTGAAAAAACAGTTTTTGAAAAAATCCAAGATGGCAGAAAATCTAATTAGGCAGAAATTGACGGCATAGGGTGCGTCGAACTCGTCTCGACCCAGGGAATCCAAGGATGGCTTTTAAATTTTGAACACACAATTCAAAAGTTATGACCGTAAATGTACTTCCACATTAGCAGTGGCAGCAATTGGCCCAAAGTTGGTCATTTGGGCCAAGGAATGTTCCCTCCCCAAACAGTGTGCCAAATTTCATAACTTTTTACCAGATGGTTCTATGGGCTGCCATAGACACCCTAGCCAGACGAAGAAGAAGAAGCGGAAGAAGAAGCGGAAGAAGAATAATAATAAGAAAAGGTAGAATAACAATAGGGTGCCTATGCACTTTTGGTGATTGGCCCCCTAAGAACAGCTGCTAGTGGGCAAAGATTTCAGCTTTTACATTGCTTACCTAATAGCAATAATAAATACTCTTTGTTATTCAGCTTTTGTTATTCAGCAGTTAAAACATTTATTCAGTTATAGATTACTGACTATTCACCACTCACTTACTGGTCCAGTGCTTTATAGTAGATGTCCAGGTCCTTGTTAGCTAGCTCAGTGGTCCTCATGATTATCATCTTGTCCCGGAATCTCTCCTCAGCCTGGCAGTACTGATCCTCACGAAGTTCCTTGCGAAAACGCAGGATCTCCTCCTCAAAGCCCTTCTGTCGCCCCAAAGCCACACTGCGATTCTTCTTCAGGTCCTCCACCTTCCGCTCCAACTCCCGCCGCTCACTGGTCAAACAAAATGCAACCTAATGTCCTTTCTTTAACACAAGAAATGTTTGAAGCATGTAGACACTAGTCTGGAATCTGGCAAACAAACCAGTAGACCATATATTTTAATTCCCTCTGCTCCTTTTAAACAAAATGTTCACTTCGTCCACCTCTGCTGCAGTACAGCTCATAAAAAGAAACTTACGCTTCCAGTCCAAAAAGCCAGGTTAAGCTACATGTCACTAAAATGTGAGGAACCAAAACATTTTTGTCTCGCTGTCAAGACAGAGAGTATAACAATGCAGTGGTAATATGAGCCACTATAATGTTTAAAAGAATAAAAAAATTCCATTACATCCAATAAACTTAAGATTAAGAGCTAATTACTTGCGTAGCTCCATGACCTGCATGTTGCCCATCTCCTTCAGTAAGACCTCTCTCCTCTTGGAAACCTCCTTCAGCTCCTCCACACGCTTTCTCAGGGTCAGATTATCCTGAAGCCAGCGCTCTTGGACCTATGAGCAGGAAAGAAACAACACAAAAACCTCATTCTCTTTCACTGCAACATGCACAGAACACAAACACGCACGGAACACGAACAAACACGCACGGAACACGGACACACACATGGAACACGAACAAACACGCACGGAACACGAACAAACACGCACGGAACACGGACACACACGCACGGAACACGGACACACACGGAACACAGACACACACATGGAACATGAACAAACACGCACCGAACATAAACACGCACGGAACACGAACAAACACGCACGGAACACGGACACACACACGGAACACGAACACACACGCATGGAACACGAACACACGCATGGAACACAAACAGGCACGGAACACGGACACACACGCATGGAACACAAACACACAAGCACGGAACATAAACACGCACAGAACACGGAAAAACACGCATGGAACATAAACACGCACGGAACACGGACAAACACGCACAGAACATAAACACTCATGGAACACAAACACGCACGGAACACGAACACGAACAGAACATAAACACGCACCGAACATAAACACGCACCGAACATAAACACGCACCGAACATAAACACGCACCGAACATAAACACGCACGGAACACGGACACACACGCATGGAACACAAACATGCATGGAACACAAACACGAACAGAACATAAACACGCACGGAACATAAACACGCACGGAACACGGACACACACGCATGGAACACAAACACGCACATCACTATTCATTTGTGTTTCTGGAAAGAGGATGATTAGAGAAAGCCTCTCTACCTTTTGAGTGTCTATATCTTGCCGGATATTAGCTATGTCGATGTTGATTTTCTCTCGCTGTTTCTCAGCTTCAATCAGCTGAGCATTTATCTCCTGAAGTTCTGCCTCTTTTTGCTGAATAAAGAAAAAGGTAAATGTAAAAGAATTTAAGAGTAAAAGAATGTGACATTAGAGAAAATACAATGGGAGAAGTGAATCTCGTACCTGCTTGTAGTCATCCTTGCCCTCTTCAATGTACTTGGTTATTTCTCTTTCTAAAATGGCCAAATTTTTAACTCTCTCTTTGATAGCATCAATCTACGATAAATTAAAAAAATATATTATTAATCATCTGTAACGTAATGGCTATTGATGGCTTTAATGCATAAATAGGACAGAGTAAACCAGAATATACATTCTGTTTCAGTGTCTCTGTTTTTATTCACTACTCTTTCTTATCAAGAGTAGAAGAGTTAAATACAGACTGAAAACAGCGAGAAGTGAGAATGTGAAAAAGGAAGATCTGGGACTGATACGTGGAAGCACTCGCAGTGATATTACTTGTAGAATCTATGGCAATGTGCACCGAAGCTGAGCTCACAGTTTACTTTATGGTTTTTTTTTTTTTTCTTTTTCCCTTTAATTATCACCACATGGACCACTGCAGGTTTCCACAAAATGAAACATGGTATAACCTCAGCCACCACATTGACAAGACAGGCATGGCTGTTAGCACCTACTGTTTTGTAAAGTTTTCTTTAAAGTATTCAGTATAAACAGAAAAGTTCACACCTTCTCCTGGCCTTCACTTTGTTTTTGCTTTCTGCGCTCAATCAGATCCTGCTTCTCATGCTGGAGCTTCTCTAAAGTGATGGCCAGTGGAGAGACCTGCTCCTTGGCATCCTACAGCACACAAATGGTAAGTTTATTGGAACAAAACGAACCCTTTCATTCAGCATTCTCTTTATCACATGATAGAGTATCTCACAAAGCAGTAAGAGAAGCTAGCGCTCTTGTGCGAGTGTTACCCGTATTTCTCTGTTCAGTTGCTGAATTTCTGCACTAAACTCCAAACACTGCTCTTCCAGCTGCTGCTGCTTCTGCATGTTACTGGAAATCTGAAGCTTTTCAGCACGGATCTCATTCACACTACTCTTTAGGGCCTGTATCTGCTCCTGCTGGTCCTGGATGAGTTTGCGTTTCAGCTCCATCTTACTGCAGGCTGAGATCAGAAAAAGAAAAAAAAAAATACAGATCTGACTAATAAAGAACAAAATACTGTGGAAAGCTGCATCCAGACCAAGAACCAGATGAAGGAACTCTCACTAAAAAGCAGAAATGCACATTCATGTTAGAAATACTGCACTCTGCATTGTGTAGACAGAAGGCCATGGCTGAGATTTATGAAGAAAAGACTGATAATGAACACTCAAGTGTTTATTCTGAGTTGTGCAGAACCTATTTCAGTTACAGTCTGTTGTTCATGCTAATGTAGGTGGTGTATGGTGTTAAATGCACAGAGCTCATACTGGTGTCAAGGCGATGCTGAACCTCCTGTTTCTCTTGGCTGACGTGCTGCATTGTGCGGCTCAGGTCCACACCCTGAAGCTTGGCTGTATGCCCCGCTATCTTCCTCTCCACATCCTTCAGATCCAGCTATGATTCAACCAAAGTTAGACATTTCAGTTACAGTATCAAAACCATTACACTGATAACAGTTTTATAAACATTTAAAGGTGATTCAGTGATAGGGTTGCCTGGTAGGTCTATAAAAACACTGACTGGCAGCAATCTGAACATTCTAACTCCCACTATAACATTCACCGAGACACAAACGCATTCACTATTTAAAATATTAAATATATTAAATATCCACAAATAGTGGAATTTGGAGTGAGTAACACTACAGTGATATATTAATAATAGTTATTAAATTAACTTTCAGGGTGGGATTTACATATAATAGTATACATCAAATAATTAAATGCATAGCACTTACATGACAACGAACTGAAATTAAACCAAACAAACTACAGAATATTCACTGCATTTAAGGATGCACTCAAATGTGATGCTACGATTTTATAATTTCAGAGCGACCTCAGACCTGGTAGCGGTCCATGAGGGAAATGTCCTGTAGGCAGGCTTTGGCCGTGTCCTCCTCAGACATCAACAGAGACAGCAGACTCTCCTGCTCCTCAGTGTCTTTCTTCAATTTCTCTATTTCACGGTTCACACTCTGCAGTTTATTCCTTAACTCTGGCAGATCCTTCTCCTGCAGCTCTGCAATAGACTGTCTGTGTGTGGAACAAAATAAAAACAACATGATGTAACATGACAACCATCCAAGATAATATATTTACTTTTTGCATATTTTCAAAAAAGGCTGGCATAAAAAAACATTACTGTAATGGCAATACAAGAGTTAAATTGTTTGGTTGGAGTAATTTGAAGAAAAAAAAAAAATCAAAATAGTATTGATCTTAGCAAGAAAGCAGGGTATGTTGATTTAATAATCTTTTAACAATAACATGCTGTGTTATGACATTATGTAGGTCAGAGGACAGATGTTAATGTGGGCCACATCTAGGCCAAAGGAACCTTACTGACCTGACGGGTTTGAGGGCCATCATGTCATCACGCTTGCGCTCCTTCCTCTTCAGGTCCTGCTCCGTGTTTTTCAGCTTGTCCGGCACCAGACGCAGTTTGGACTGCATGTCATTAATGACGTCCTGGAGCTCAGCCTCTGAGGGGAAGACACGCTGACACACCGGGCAGCACGGCTCTCCCTCCTCCGTCAGCTGGCTGATGAACTGGGTGTACACGGCCGTGGCCCCCGCCAGCATCGCTGATTACAAAATTACAAAGAAGACAAAATGAGGGAGAAGCAAAATCCAGACAGCAAGAAATAGGTAGAATGGTGTAGATAGTGGAAAGTTCTCATGCCTTAGATCAATTAAACAAAACTAAGAAATATTGTGAATATTTTGGTTAAAATTTACAGACTGTTTGAACTGAAACATGACTAAAAACAACTTTCCAAGTAAAAGGAATTATGTATCCCTTAAAATATGACCACATTGCTCTTCCATGGCATACCTCTCTGCTTGGAGCACTTCTCCAGGTCATCCTGCAATTTGCTCAGATCAGACTGGAAGTCCTGACTACCGCACACATTGAAGAGTTTCTCCTCGTAGCTGACCACCTGCTGCTCTTTGCGTCGAATCTCAGCTGTACAGTGACTCTTGGTTTGCTCTCTGGATGCCAGCTCCTTACTAACACATTACAGACAGACCAAATGGGACAAAGTATAATAGGATGGAGTCATGTGTGTTAAAGTGAGGCCAGAGCCCAATAAGAGATTAGAAAACACTGAAGCATTCTCCAGGCCAAGCTAACATATCTCATTCCAATGGCTAATCTCACAACCCATTTATACTGTACACTAGCAGCCATGTGTCTAACTCTCTAAAAATCTCAGATTCTGGAATGCTCTGAAGGCAATGCACTGCTTCTGGTTATGCACAGATCACTTGTTTTCCCAAACCTTAATACATCCTCCTAAGTTTTGAGGTAAATAAATGTAATCAGGCTTTACCTTTAGGTAATCAGTGAATTTGTAATGAAACATTATTATTAAAGTATAACTATTTAACCATGATTTTTTAATTATTGTGTCATTTGGATATCCAAAAATAATGAAACCATTATTCCAACACAATGTAGATGTGATAGCTGAAGGGCATGAATTAGATCTTGAGACTCACTTGAGCTTGCTCAGCTTCTCTCTGATAGAGTTGATCTCTCTAGATTTGCTATGAATCCAGTCCTCAAGCTCTCTCTTGTTAGGAAAGTGGCCCAGAAGAGAAACCAGGTCTTCATTGTGCCTGGACTTGATCTTCCTTATCTGATCTTCTTTATCAGTCTAGATGCCACAGTTGAAATACAAATATTTCTCATCTTATTTATATTTACCAGCAAGAATAAATTCTTTTTTTTTTTTTTTAATTTTAGTCTTATCACTACGTTGCTTTTACTGCCTGGCACAACTTCCGACATCAGTAATCGGCAGCCAGTTAGTCAGTTTAGTATTAAAGTGATGAATATGTATGAATGCCTGCCATCGATGTAATTAAAGGAGTAATACTGACAGTGATTAATTAGGAGGTGAAATGTGAATGCGCTCACTTTATCTTTCTTCAGCATGTCCATCTGTGTGCGTGCTGTGGTGTGTATATTGAGGGTTTCCATTTCCTGGTCGAGTTTGCGCTGGGCCTGGTCCAATTCCACCTTTTCTCTCTGTAGCTCCTGCACCTCCATCTTCAGACGGTCCACAGTGGAATCTTGCACAGCCTTCTCCAGCTCTCGCTCCTACACACGGTTATAACTATATATAAATATTGTCTTACATATAAATATATTTATACTTCTGAATTTATAGAAGCTCTTTCTGGTAGAAAAATGCTATTGCAAGTTGTGAACATTTTGTTGAGAATGGCAAGACAATGCAACACACAAACCTCAAACTATGCACTAAATAGTATGTCGGTACCGAGTGGTGTCATTACTATTCCATACAGTAGAACACAGTTTGAGACGCAGGCCAAGAAGTCGAGAATGTGATTAAGTGTTTTGAGAACATGAACATTACTGTTCACATCTACGTGTCTGTCACAGTTACTGAGTTCTAGATGAAATAGAGAGATCTGTTGTTGTTAAATAGCTATCTCTCTATGTTTGTGTGCTGTATACGGATCCTACAGTGTAAATGTGCTCACTCTGCAGGATTAGAAAAGCCTACAGAGTAAGATAACCATCTAATGTTAGCTGGCTAGATAAACTTCAAGCTGCAGTGTACTGTACTCCATGAAGGTAGACAAGTGGCTCTGTTTTTCTCACCAAGGTACTCAGATTTAATGAGCACTTGATTAGTGTCCTAAGTGTACACGAATTTTCATTCACAGAAGCACAGAATATACCTGAGGTACAGAGAAATTATGGATGAACACTTACTGCTTTTGTGAGCTCAGCCTCTAGCTCCTGAAGTCTGGATGAGGAACCTTCCAGTCTCTGTAGGTCAGACTTGATGTTCTTTAACTCTTGCTGCTTCTTGGCCTGTATATCCTTCTTCAGCTCGATGGTCCTCTCTAAGCCTGTCTTCTTATCACGAATCTCATCAATGTTCTGCTGCTTCTGTGTTTCTTTCTCTTGTAGATCAGTCTGGAACAAAGTTTAGTCATTTTATGTTGTAAGAACCTAAAATTTTTAAAGACTATTGTTCATACTACAAATTAAAATATAATTCACTGTTTTTGCCTTTTGCTATACTCTATCTGGAAGTCATCACCTCAGAGGTGCTAACATTCCTAACAAGAAAATCAAAGCAGGCAGAGAGAAAAAACAGGACGAGACTGTTAGGCAAAAGTCTGGTGAGCGCTACTTAATAATTAGCAGCGGCTCAAGGATTTTTTTTTACTGACCAAACAGGATCACTCATTTGGTTTCAATTGGTTCACAGTTCACAGTTCACAGGTCAAAATTCACCTAGATAAAGACTGTGAAGTGAAAGCAACCACTACCAGAAGTAAACATAGGGAATGCTACCTGCAATTAGTCTGACCGCTGCCATACATATATTTAAAATAAAAATAAATAAATAAATAACCCATCATATTCACGTGTCTCCTGTATCTCTGAAGCAATCATTGAAATATCCCAGACAAAATCTAACATACTGTATCTATGTTTGTGTAGTTATATCTGGAAGGTACGTAAAAGCTAAACAGTGGACGTGTTTAGCTTGGAAACGTATTTTCATGTACATTTTACAGACATCAAGGATTACACAATATATTCAAGCCTACTCATTACAGTCCAATCTACTTAACTGTATTTACCACCATGACGTGGACACAAAAGTCCATTTCTCCCTATTTTTATAAAATTAAAAAATTCATTCTTAGACACAACATACAAGCTGATATTTCCCTTCATTAGATTTTTCTCACAATTTCAGTCAGTTGTTTTCATTGTAGGATCCTGCTGCAGAAATCCTCTTGTTGTTGCTTACTACCAATAACATTTTAAGCAGATTTTTATTCCTCTTCTCTAATAAGTGGAGTATTTTACCTAGGTAGAAATTCAACAATGGAAAATAAAATTTCATTCCAAGTATGTCCTAAAAAACTTTTTAACTTCCCACTAACATGACTCAGCCACCTGAGCTCTACTCTCACAGCTCGTCCCTGAGGCTGCTTTCTATCTACTAGAGCTTTTCTTTTAGGGTTATTAAAAACCCCTATCTCAAATGTCCTATTTTTGTCATTTGCTTATGCAGTTACAGTTTACAAAGTTTCAGTGCATTCTCAATGGCCTTGCTGAAAATCACATTGGCAAAAGGTAAAAATTATACAGCGTATTAAGAAATGCTCACCATAACCCTGTTGAGAGCCTCGGCCTCTTGATCCTGTCTCTCTCTGACTTGTTTATGGAAGCTCTGGAGCTGTCTCTCATTGAAAGGAGCTCTGTCATATCCTTCCATTTCCAGGTAAGAAGCTAATGACTTCACCTGAGCATCTCGGTTCTTTACATGCAACACCTGCTTGTCTGCTTCCATCTGGAGACGACCTTCATGAGCAAACACAATACACATCTTTAGCCTGGAGTTCAGGTGACCAACAACTGTTAAAATTTATTTAACTGATTCTCAGAAATGAACACAACATCCCAATCAGTTGATATTTTTTCATAAAATTAAAATATATTCTATTAAATCACTATTTATTGCAGGTGTATGTGCTTGGCATTCTGTAGTCATCTCTTAACGACTAGCACCTGAAATAAACTCCACTACTCCAGTCCTCTAGGTGCTATACCTCACCATCTTAACTGAATTTATTAGAATTACATACATTTATTGATATATTTAGTGAACACGCATTAAACAAAATTAAATTAGTCTTTCATAACTGATGCTGTACTCTTCTTGGTAAGACAAATTTAAATGTACAAAAATTAATAAGTACACTTTCCCACACTAAGAGCCTTTAAATCTGAGTATGAAATACAGCAACTAAACTATCAGAACACAGTCTAATCAGAAAACTTTATATGTAAATAAAATAAAAACCAGCAATTCAATTGCAAATCACCGATGATGACTGGTATTTACGTGCACTGGCTGAAAACATGTACAGAACCCTACAGTCACGAAGAGGAGAACGTTATTGCTTACCCTGTTCAACGAGAAGGTCTGATTTGATGTAGTTCATCCTCTGGCACTCACGACCTGCCCTCTCCAGATCACGCTGACATTCTGTGAGTCTCTTCTCTTTTTTCTTCACAGTGAGCTGGTGATTCTCATACATCTCCTGCAGCTGCTCATCTGAACCCTGAAACACCTACAAGTGGCCAAAACCAAAAGCAAGTTTAAAATGTATGTGTGTAGCGGAGAGAGAAAACAGTAAGTGTAATATGGAGATAGTTCTTTGTTGGACACAAATTTAAAAGTGTTTAGTGGAAAAACTATTCTATTCTTTAAAATTTGTTATCCTGAGCAAATGTAACGTATCAAACCAAATCACTCTCTTTATTCAGAATTCTGTTAACCAGAATCACTATAGCAGAAGTTACATTATCATTTGCAGACATTTATTTAATGAGAAAAAGAAGAGAGAAACTTGAATATGCAGCAAATGTCCAACATCAGCTCCATGGCTTTCAGTTTCCAGAGAGCCGAACCATGGGACTGGGCAAACACACTGCTTTCACTTGCTAATGCACTTCTTCTCTTTTTTTTCAGTCCGCTCCAAAGGTTTATAATTTTACACGGACACTGAATTTGAGGTTGCTTGGACACCGAATTGCGTTCTGTATATCATCACTGATTAATGACTAATGAATAACCAAGTAAACTGCAAAACAATACCATGTCACATCAAAAACATAAACGAAGAGTAATTTCCTGTTGCTGACATTTAGAGCCATCTATCTCCCTCAGCATCTGACCTTCTGTGCAGCTCTGACTGCAGTTGTTGAGGGTTACACCACAGATCATGCAGTTTTTGGATAAATAGTTTGGCGTTACCTGCTCCATCTTCTCCTCTAATTCACGATTGTCATCTTCCATCTGTTTCTTCCTGCTGTCCAGAGCCTTGATGTCATTATCCAGTTTCATGACTTTGCCTAGATTGTCATCAATGTCATTCAACCGATTCTAAAAATGCAGAGGAAGTACACACTGAAGGAAAGGCTCACACACGCGCTCACACACACACTCACACACGCACTCGCTCACGCACACACTCACACACGCACTCACTCACTCACATGCACTCACTCACACACACACACACACACACACACACTCACACGCACTCGCTCACACACACACACACACTCACACACACACTCACACACGCACTCGCTCACGCACACACTCACACACGCACTCACTCACTCACATGCACTCACTCACACACACACACACACACTCACACATGCACTCACTCACTCACACACGCACTCGCTCACACACGCACTCGCTCACACACGCACTCGCTCACACACGCACACACGCACTCACTCACATGCACTCACTCACACACGCACGCACTCGCTCACACACACACACACACTCACACACGCACTCGCTCACGCACTCACTCACACACGCACTCGCACACACGCACTCGCACACACATGCACTCACTCACACACACACACACACACACGCACGCGCTCACACACACACTCACGCACGCACTCGCTCACACACACACTCACACACTCACACACACACACGCACTCGCACACACTCACTCACTCACTCACATGCACTCACTCACACACACACGCACGCACTCACACACACGCACGCACTCGCTCACACACACACTCACACACACGCACTCGCTCACGCACTCGCACACACTCACACACGCACTCACATGCACTCACTCACACACACACACACTCACGCACTCACACACGCACGCACTCGCTCACACACACACACTCACACACGCACGCACTCGCTCACACACACACTCACACACACGCACTCGCACACACTCACTCACATGCACTCACTCACACACACACACGCACTCGCACACACTCACTCACTCACATGCACTCACTCACACACACGCACGCACTCGCTCACACACACACTCACACACGCACGCACTCGCACACACTCACTCACTCACTCACATGCACTCACACACGCACTCGCACACACTCACTCACTCACATGCACTCACTCACACACACGCACGCACTCGCTCACACACACACTCACACACGCACTCGCACACACTCACTCACTCACACGCACACGCACGCACTCGCACACACTCACTCACTCGCTCACGCACACACTCACACACGCACTCACTCACTCACATGCACTCACTCACACACACACACGCACGCACTCGCTCACACACACACTCACACACGCACGCACTCGCTCACACACACACTCACACACACGCACTCGCACACACTCACTCACTCACATGCACTCACTCACACACACACACACTCACGCACTCACACACACACACGCACGCACTCGTTCACACACACACTCACACACGCACGCACTTGCTCACACTCACACACACGCACTCGCACACACGCACTCACTCACTCACACGCACTCACTCACACACACACTCGCACACACTCACTCACTCACTCACATGCACTCACTCACACACACACGCACGCACTCGCTCACGCACGCACTCGCTCACGCACGCACTCACACACGCACTCACTCGCTCACATGCACTCGCTCACATGCACTCACACACACGCACACACTCACACACACACACTCACACACGCACTCGCTCACATGCACTCACTCACACACGCACTCACACACACACACACGCACGCACTCGCTCACACACACACTCACACACACACACGCACTCGCTCACATGCACTCACTCACACACGCACTCACACACACACACGCACGCACTCGCTCACACACACACTCACACACGCACGCACTCGCTCACACACACACACTCACACACGCACTCGCTCACATGCACTCACTCACACACACTCACTCACTCGCTCACATGCACTCACTCAGACACACACACACTCACTCGCTCTCACACACACACGCACTCACTCGCTCTCACACACACGCACGCACTCACGCACACACGCACGCACTCACGCACGCACGCACTCACGCGCACTCACGCACGCACTCACACGCACTCACTCACGCACTCACTCACTCACACGCACTCACTCACACGCACTCACTCACTCACGCACGCACTCACACACGCACGCACTCACACACGCACTCACTCACTCACACACACGCTCACACACGCGCTCACGCACGCACACACGCACGCACGCACACACGCACGCACGCACTCACTCACTCACACACGCACTCACTCACACACGCACGCACTCACACACGCACGCACTCACACACGCACGCACTCACACACACACTCACACTCACTCACTCACGCACTCACTCACTCACACACTCACACTCACTCACTCACGCACTCACTCACTCACACACACACGCCCCCCGGCCACTTTGCTAGGAATCATTCGTGCAATTATCTGATAGCCTAGCATGTGTCAGCAGCGCAATACATAACATCATACAGATCCAGGTCAAGAGCTTGGTTATTGGTGCCAGACGAGTTTGAATATTTCAGAAACTGTTGATCTCCTGGAATTTTCACACACAACAGTTTCTAGAGTTTACACAGAGAAAAAAGTTCTGTAGGCAGTAACAGATTGTTGATGAGAGAGCTCAGAGGAGAACTGCCAGACTGGTTCATGCTGACAGGAAGACTACAGTCACTCAAATAACTACTCTTTACATTTGTGGTGAGCAGAAAAGCATCTCAGGTTCCGTGTAAACTCTAGAGACTGTTGTGTGTGAAAATCCCAGGAGATCAGCAGCTTCTGAAATACTCAAACCAACAACCACGCCATGGTTGATGTCACTGAGATTTTTCCCCCATTCTGATGTTTGATGTGAACATTAAGTGAAGCTCTTGACCTGCATCTGCATGATTTTAATTGCTTTGAATGAACTGATTACTTTGCATTGCTGATCTTTCATCATGTCACTTATTACTATGTGACCAGAACTCAATACACATCCATCACAGCCTCCCTGCAGCTCCGTCTTACCTCCATGGGGTCGATCTGGTTCTCAATGCGCTGGACACTTTCTTTAGAAGCTGCTAGCTGAGCTTCTTTAGTGGACAGCAGCTCCTTGATCTCCTGAGCCTTTTCCTTATTCTGCTTCAGATATTTCAGCTCCATCTGACAGGATTTGACAGTGTTGGCCTGCTTCAGCCTTAACTGACGAAGGGTCTCCAGCACCTTGATGTACCTTCGAGAGAATTATCATTGCTAAATAAAGGTGGACTGTTAGTATGGCAACTGAATGGAAAAGAAAAACAAATCAGGATGAGAAAGTACAAAAAAACAAACAAACAAAAAAAAACAACCCTGGCCTTAAAAAAATAAATTAAAAGTGTGTGACTAAAGGTTGGATAGAGTACATGGACTACAGACCAAGCTGTGCTCAGTGACGTAAACATGTTAGTCGTGCTCAGGATAATGTACCTCGTCGCTGAGAAAATCTCATCAAACTTCTGCTTGAGGGCTTTTCCTTCGCTGAGAGGCCAGTTAGACTCCTCTTGGTGGCAGAAGATGACATGGTTGAGCACTGCTTTTGAAACACCCAGAGCTGAGATCATCTCACGGTCTATCTCAGCACATTTTGAGCTCAGACTAACCTTTTCTCCATGCCTGTGGACACAAAGCAGTCATTCATCATCAGCAATCACTTTATCCGAATCAGGGTCGCTGCAGATCCGGAGTCTATCCCAAGAACACTGGGCGTGAGGAAGGAGTACATCCTGGATGAGACACTAGTCCATGCGCGCATGCACACGAACACACACACACGTTTTGAAACTCATTTGAAACTCCACACAGACAGTGACCTGAGCTCAGGGACGCATGGAGACATACACACAATCACAAATATACACACACAGATCTGGATGACTGAATCCGCACCTCCATGGGTGGAACTATCAGGATCTGAATATTTATATAAATACACACTTGTTAAGAAGATTGCATGTGACCTACAGCAGTTCATCAAAACAATTTCCCTTGTTATGATCTTTAAATAAAATGAGGTCAGGTGCTTCTTTTGCCAGGTTTCAAAACCACACTAGAAGATATGAAAGATATGAAACTGCTAAGTAATAAAAAGTTGCTTGTGATACACACTCAGTGATTGCAGTGCTTCAGCGCTCATCCTGTTTGTGCACGTGTGATAGAGCTTCTGTGTACAGAGAGAATACTCCGAGTCTCTCACAGACTCAGCAGCACAACTGCAGGCTCTCACAGTGTAGTTTACTTACTGACCCTGTAAAAGTCTTTAAACCCGTCTGTAAGGCATGAGAAGTTCACTCAAGCAAACGTTCAAGCAGTTTTCTGTGAGCAGTGAAGCTACAGCTCAAACGATTCTAACCCCAAACTCACACTTAATGTCTATTAGTTTCATTTCAATGTGAGAGAAAATTCAGTTGTATATCAGAATTCTGTTAGATCAGTAAGACTGAAAATGATTCTCAGGATAGAGAACTTTAATTAACCGCACACACACACGCGCGCGCACACACACACACACGCGGACACGCGCGCACACACACACACACACGCGGACACACACACGCGGACACACACACACACGCGGACACGCGCGCACACACACACACACACACGCGGACACGCGCGCACACACACACACACACACACCCCTACATCAGTGTTAATGGTGTAATGATTTCAGGTGTTCTGCGGACAGCGCAGCACCACGCTGGTGTAAGATCGCTGCCCAAAAGTCCGGGATGAAAACTCTTAAACAGAGAATTATTATTAAACCCACTTTATTCTGGTGATGACTCCTTCAAGGGTTTTGAACTCGGGCGCTTTTTTGCCCTTCTGTGTGCTTTGCATGGAACGCTGAACTGCTACAGGCTCGCCGTTAACGTCTCTGAACTGCAGCCGGATCTGAGCGCGTACATCTGTTTCATGGGCGTCCTGCAGAAATCCAGTAACAACACACACATATTACACAGCTGTCCTTCAACATTTATATTCACACAAAACACAGCAATGTGCCTTAATACAGCATATAAACATACAGTTTCTTTAACAATTCATTATGGCACCTGCTCCACTGCAAACACAATAAACACCATTTAAAAAAAACTAGCTACCTTCGGATCATGAACAAAAGTGTTTCCTTTACTTCCCGGTGGAAAATCTCCCGAGGTGACGTATTTCAGACACTCAATAATAGTCTGCAAAAAGAAAAATACAGCATTGTTGTGTTTTAACCCTAGACAGCGTTAAATGTTTAAACAGTTCTGTACATACAGCTGAGCATGAGTCAGACTAAAGCACCATTTTCAGCAGACAGAAATAATTACAGTGCTGTGCAAAAGTATTCACCCCCTTAAAAGTCATCGGATTTGTCCGGAACGACTCACAGATTCCAGCCCGTGTTTTTTTTTTTTTTTTTAATGCAAAACAGTATGCTCTTAAATCTGTCAGATTTTTAAAAACCCCTGCAGCCTCTCGTGCTGACGAGGAGGAAAGAGCAGTTAATATAAAGCAGGTGTGAAAACAAACCGTTTTTCCGGCTCCGTTCGGGCCGACCAGCACCGTCAGAGGACTGAAGAACGAAATGATCTGCTTGTCCTTATCCTCCACTCCAAAACTCCTCACGCCGAGGATGCTCATCTTCTCGATTTTTGACATCGTGACTCTGAGAGCTGAAGATATTACACATTAATATCGTTAACATTCCCTCAGCTCACATCACGCAGTAAATCAGCAGCACCTTCAACCCTAACCAAGCTAACCCTAACCCAGTTAACCCTAACCAAGCTAACCCTAACCCAGTTAACCCTAACCAAGCTAACCCTAACCCAGTTAACCCTAACCAAGCTAACCATAACCCTAAACCAGTTAACCCTAACCAAGCTAACCCTAACCCAGTTAACCCTAACCAAGCTAACCATAACCCTAAACCAGTTAACCCTAACCAAGTTAACCCTAACCAAGCTAACCCTAACCCAGTTAACCCTAACCAAGTTAACCCTAACCAAGTTAACCCTAGCCCTAACCCCTGAAGGAAACCTGTTAACCCACTTAATATTCAAAGAACAAACTCACATGAAAATACTGAAGAACAGAATCACTAGTAGTTATCACCAAGTTAGCAGTGAGTTAGCAGTGGGTTAGTAGTGGGTTAGTAGTGGGTTAGCAGTGAGTTAGCAGTGGGTTAGTAGTGGGTTAGCAGTGAGTTAGTAGTGAGTTAGCAGTGGGTTAGCAGTGAGTCAGTAGTGGGTCAGTAGTGGGTTAGCAGTGGGTCAGTAGTGAGTCAGTAGTGGGTTAGCAGTGGGTTAGCAGTGAGTCAGTAGTGGGTTAGCAGTGGGTTAGCAGTGAGTCAGTAGTGGGTTAGCAGTGGGTTAGCAGTGAGTCAGTAGTGGGTTAGCAGTGGGTTAGTAATGAGTTAGCAGTGGGTTAGCAGTGAGTTTGTAGTGGGTTTGTAGTGGGTTAGCAGTGAGTTAGCAGTGAGTTAGCAGTAGGTTAGCAGTGAGTTAGTAGTGGGTTAGTAGTGGGTTAGCAGTGAGTTAGCAGTGGGTTACTAGTGGGTTAGCAGTAGGTTAGCAGTGAGTTAGTAGTGGGTTAGCAGTGAGTTAGCAGTGAGCTAGCAGTGAGTTACTAGTGGGTTAGCAGTGAGTTACTAGTGGGTTAGCAGTGAGTTAGTAGTGAGTTAGCAGTGGGTTAGCAGTGAGTCAGTAGTGGGTCAGTAGTGGGTTAGCAGTGGGTCAGTAGTGAGTCAGTAGTGGGTTAGCAGTGAGTCAGTAGTGGGTTAGCAGTGGGTTAGCAGTGAGTCAGTAGTGGGTTAGCAGTGGGTTAGCAGTGAGTCAGTAGTGGGTTAGCAGTGGGTTAGTAATGAGTTAGCAGTGGGTTAGCAGTGAGTTAGCAGTGGGTTAGTAGTGGGTTAGCAGTGGGTTAGTAGTGGGTTAGCAGTGGGTTAGCAGTGAGCTAGCAGTGAGTTACTAGTGGGTTAGCAGTGAGTTAGCAGTGAGTTAGCAGTGGGTTAGCAGTGAGTTAGTAGTGGGTTAGCAGTAGGTTAGCAGTGAGTTAGTAGTGGGTTAGCAGTGAGTTAGTAGTGGGTTAGCAGTGAGTTAGTAGTGGGTTAGTAGTGGGTTAGCAGTGAGTTAGCAGTGGGTTAGTAGTGGGTTACTAGTGGGTTAGCAGTAGGTTAGCAGTGAGTTAGTAGTGAGTTAGCAGTAGGTTAGCAGTGAGTTAGTAGTGGGTTAGCAGTGAGTTAGCAGTGAGCTAGCAGTGAGTTACTAGTGGGTTAGCAGTGAGTCAGTAGTGGGTTAGCAGTGGGTTAGCGGTGAGTCAGTAGTGGGTTAGCAGTGGGTTAGCAGTGAGTCAGTAGTGAGTTAGCAGTGAGTCAGTAGTGGGTTAGCAGTGGGTTAGCAGTGAGTCAGTAGTGGGTTAGCAGTGGGTTAGTAATGAGTTAGCAGTGGGTTAGCAGTGGGTCAGTAATGAGTTAGCAGTGGGTTAGCAGTGAGTTAGTAGTGGGTCAGTAGTGGGTTAGCAGTGGGTTAGTAATGAGTTAGCAGTGGGTCAGTAGTGGGTTAGCAGTGAGTTAGCAGTGAGTTAGTAGTGGGTTAGCAGTGGGTTAGCAGTGAGTTAGCAGTGAGTTAGCAGTGGGTTAGCAGTGGGTTAGCAGTGAGTTAGCAGTGAGTTAGCAGTGGGTTAGCAGTGGGTTAGCAGTGAGTCAGTAGTGGGTTAGCAGTGGGTTAGTAATGAGTTAGCAGTGGGTTAGCAGTGGGTCAGTAATGAGTTAGCAGTGGGTTAGCAGTGAGTTAGTAGTGGGTTAGTAGTGGGTCAGCAGTGGGTTAGCAGTGGGTTAGCAGTGGGTTAGCAGTGAGTCAGTAGTGGGTCAGTAGTGGGTCAGCAGTGAGTTAGCAGTGGGTTAGCAGTGAGTTAGCAGTGAGTTAGCAGTGGGTTAGTTAGCCTGTTTACATTTAGCTGCCTGAAAGAAAAGGCGTCTCGTGCATATTTACTGTTTACAGCTAGCTGATTAGCTTCAGCAAAGCAAACATTATTACAAACGACACTGTGACAACTACAGAAAACGATTCTGTTTTAATCTTGATGAAATTTACCAAAAAAAAGTTGAACTGCCATAAAAACCACTCTGTATTTACAAAAGCACTCTTTGTGACAGTCACTTACACAAACTGCACACCGCCGGACTGCCTCCTTTTTCCCGCCTGTGACGTACTTCCGCACGGAGAGCGCACGCGCGCCAAACTTCCTCTACAACAGCGAGGTGAATTTGCGCAGTGGACTACAGCGACCACAATGCAGTTCGACTGAGAGGATAAAAGCACTTCCGGTAACCGCGAGCAGTGTGAATGGCTGGGGAGCGGTGAGTGAGAGCAGCAGTGATAATAACGCTGCACACGAAACCTTTCCAAAATACTGAACCTCTGCGCCTGTGTGCTCCAGGTGCTGTTTCTGGTCTGTAAGTAAAGTTGTGAATGCAGTCAGTATTTACTGGAGTAAGTTAATAATTAATAATAATAAACATAAACCACTGAAAGTACAAACATTACTACACACTGCAGAGTTTAAACCATTTCCAAAGTGTGAGTTTTTAAATGTAAAATGTTTAAAAAGGTTGTAAAACATTTTTCAGAGACTTTAACTGTAAAATAAAATCCACAGACTGTCTCAGTATAAACTCCTTTACACAGTCCAGAGATTCATGCTAGGCTCATTAATTAAATGTGTGCAGTAATATTTTGTCTATTTATTATTGCCTTGGAGCTTTTTGTTCTTTAATCTTTTTACTGACAGAACATATACAAAACATATGCTTAAAATAAGAGCATTTATAAATATTGTGTAAAGCTGAATAATATTAGATAAACCATTTAATAGTTTAAACAGCACTGACTGTTGCTCTTCATTGAGAATAAAACACAGGGATCTGTTTTTCACATTATCAGCTGAACCACAGTTAAAACTACATAAAGCCACTTCAGCACTGTGTGTGTTTTTCTGTGGTGTTTATTCGGTGAAGAAGAGAGTGCAGCTTCATTTAACTACATCACATAAACCCATTTTAGAAGGAAGTGTGGTTTGTACTATACACCATCACTTTATTTGTGGATTTTGGTCTTTTCTGTGTTTAGAAAAGTGAACTGTCTGTGCATTGTGCAGTGTATCTACAGATGTCTTAATCTGGGTTTTGCCCAGTGGTTGATGTTTGCCATCTCATGCGCCAGAAAAATTGTGGTTAAAAAAAAAATGCTGATACTAATAATAATCAACACAATTCACTGTGAAGTAATAACTGTGACTCAAACTCAGCATGATAACAGCGTAAGAAGGAAGCTTAAAGATTTACAGATTTCTCACCTCAGCCGGTTTCCCATAGTGTGTCTTCAGAAGCTTCTCCGGAAACTTTATGCGCAGTGAAAATTACCGCTTTACACAGTTTCTGAAAAGCTTCAGGATGTATATGCTGTCTTCTGTGTAAGTGTATTTCTGTGTGGTAAACTGTAAGACTACACCTCTCTGTCTTATCTAAGAGATCTCAGTGCTTTGTTGAGTCATTAATTCACTACACATTAGTAAAAAAAACTACTGGATCAGCAGGCAGGAGTGACTCAGTGACAGGTAAGGAGTCAAGGGCGAAATCAGAAAACTGTTGGCAGATGTGTGATATACATTCATTTAAAAATGTGTTTTTATTAGTTTAGGATAAAGTTCAAGGCCACAAGCTACAAAAAACAAAACAAAACAAAACAAAATGTGCTGCATTTTAATTGGTTTTGTCTCAGGTAGGAGGGAAAAATAATACTGTGTAATTTTTTAGTCAGTTTTAGTAAATTTTTTTGTTCATTGAATTGTTTGTTAGCAGTGACTTAAAGTGACTGAAAATACACTATAATCTATAACATGATACACTATGAGTTTTTAGTAGTTGAGTGTTGGGGAATTCAAGTTCAAATTCAAGTTCAAGTGGAGTTTATTGTCATTTCAGCCATATACAAGTACATAGTGAAACAAAACAACGTTCCTCCAGGACCAAGGTGCTACATAAGACAACACAGAACAACACAGTACTACAAGAGACTACAAAAATTATACAATAAAGTGCACAAGTGCAAACAGACAGCACAAGGACTACAGCGCCGACCAGCACACAGTTCTGTTTAAAAGTGAACCTAGTGACAAATAGTGCAAAGAGTACAATATAAGTAGTTGAAATAGTGTAAACAGAAGAGTAGCAGCCTATGAACAGTATAATATAATGAGTAATGTAGCAGCATAAACATGTGCAAAAACTTGCAAGAAAATTGCAGAGAGGATGGAGGATGCTCAGTTGTGTGTATATGTATGTGTGTGTGTTCCTTCAGGCCAGTTTCTGAGTATTGAGGAGTCTGATAGTTTGGGGGAAGAAACTATTGCACAGTCTGGTCGTGAGGCCCGAATGCTTCGGTACCGTTTACCAGGCGGCAGGAGGGTGAAGAGTGTGTGTGAGGGGTGTGTGTGTGTGAGGGGTGTGTGTGTGTGAGGGGTGTGTGTGTGTGAGGGGTGTGTGTGAGAGGGGTGTGTGTGAGAGGGGTGTGTGAGAGAGGGGTGTGTGAGAGAGGGGTGTGTGAGAGAGGGGTGTGTGTGAGAGGGGTGTGTGAGAGGGGTGTGTGAGAGGGGTGTGTGAGAGGGGTGTGTGAGAGGGGTGTGTGAGAGGGGTGTGTGTGAGGGGTGTGTGTGAGGGGTGTGTGTGAGGGGTGTGTGAGAGGGGTGTGTGAGGTGTGTGTGAGGGGTGTGTGTGAGGGTCCACAATGCTGGTGGCTTTGCGGATGCAGCGTGAGGTGTAAATATCTGTGATGGAGGGAAGAGAGACCCCGATGATCTTCTCAGCTGTCCTCACTATCCGCTGAAGGGTCTTGCGATCCGAAACGGTGCAATTCCCAAACCAGGCAGTGATGCAGCTGCACAGGATGCTCTCGATAGTCCCTCTGTAGAACATGGTGAGGATGGGGGGTGGGAGATCTGCTTTCCTCAGCCTTTGCAGAAAGTACAGGCGCTGCTGGGCTTTCTTTGTTATGGAACTGGTGTTGAGCGACCAGGTGAGGTTCTCCACCAGGTGAACACCAAGAAACTTGGTGCTCTTGACGATCTCCACGGAGGAGCTGCCGATGTTCAGCGGAGAGTGGTCACTCTGTGCTCTTCTGAAATTCTTATGCATTTAAACTATATTGATCCCCCATAAACATTTCAGTATTATAGGGGATTTTGTGTAGAATCATGCCATAATCCCAGTTAAGTTCCAGGTTGTAACACTACAGAATGTGGGAAAGTCAAAGGCGTGAATACTTTTGCAACACGCTATAAAAGTAGGCTTTTTAATATCAGCCACTTAGCTAAGTCATTCTTATGATGCTATGAATAATTACAGTGATCCAACTCAGGACAGACGTGAGTCGAGTTTCATTTCATCCCACAAACCTCATTTACCAAAAATCCAAAATGGAATTCTACCAGAATTAAGTTTAATATATTTACTTTCCTAGGCTACTCGATAAAGAGTCTCACAAGCTCAGCGCGTTCACTGCTAATGATCTAACTGTGTAAATGTGTTTGCTCTGTTGTGCAGCGCTGCAGGGCACGACTACAGGAGACGACACCATCCGAGAGATCCTCAGCCATCTCGAAGACCTCACTCACTACTCCAGTCTCTTCACCTTTGTATGTGTTTTATCTGATTTAGATCTTAAAGATATTTCTCTAAATTACAGAGATTTGTAATGAAACTGCATGGTTAAGCTTTTGTCTCTTATTTAAAGGACACAAGTCGAATATTCCTGACAAATATGCAGATGGGGAGCATCTATGTAAGTTTTAGAGAATTGCTGGCCTGATATTAATTATATACATTATTCTACAGTCAGTTCCAGAATTATTAGCACCCTTGGTAAAGAAGATTGTCTGTAAAATGACTTTGTGGTTAATGAACGTATTCTCACATTGAAAATATGAGAGAAATGTAACATTTAATTAAAGTAAATTTATGTCTTTATGTCTGTCTGACACCAGCAACCATGCCACGGTCAAAGTCCCTGAGAATTTTTTCCCCCTATTCTGATATTTAACCTGAACATTAACTGAAACTCTTAACCTGTATCTAACATGATTTTATGCATCGCCCTGCTGCCACATGATTGGCTGATTGCACAAATGTACAGGTGTTCCTAATAAAGTGACAGCTCAGTGTATATCTCATAAGTGTTTTATAAGGACTCTGCAAACAGTCTACTCTAGCCACAACAAATACAAGTCAAGTCAAGTGGAGTTTTTTGTCATTTCAACCATATACAGCCAGTTAGTACATAGTGAAACGAAACAACGTTCTTACAGGAGCAAGGTGCTACATAAGACAAACGCAGAACAACACAGAACTACAAGGGACTACAGCAAATACATCATGGGATGCCTTGACTCATTGTACGCAAAATAAATGCTCATTAATACAAACCTGACTGTAGAACTGAATCAGTAAAAAGACTGTGGGAATAAGATAATGTTTATAACCCGATACTTTTTGTCCTTCCACAGTTTTGCATCTGTAAAGAATTAATCGCCCAAGAACTTTTGAAAACACTTGTTTTGGCAAAGATTACTGATGGAGACGTGGCACTTGAGCTGCATACGATCTTCAGAATGCTGCAGTACAATATTAAAGCACTGCTGCAGCAGTCAGGGACAGAAACGGTGAGTCCAGTTTTAACCTTTTTCCTATCCTTTATCCTAAAGATCTATTTATAATAAAAATACCAAGGAACTGATAAAGCTATGCTAAGTTCTATAATCATATATTTTGTTTTTCTGCATTGTCCTCATCATGGAAGGTTGGATTAAAATGTCCAAGACACAGAACAGAGGTCCTCACAGAGGCTGAGCAGAAAGCTCCACATCTGATCTTTGTCAAGCAGTGCATCAGATTTTTTCAACGCTGGATGAATAGATGCCAGATCAGTTCTGACTATTGATTGTGTATACTGTTGTGTTCTGACCATTACTACAATGTCACAGTGTGTTTAAAAGAAATAAAATGTGCACAAGTAGTAATTTCTATTAAAGGGAAATACTCTATACATGATTTTGATCAATTAAACAGCATAGTGTAATTGTAATAATTTCTTATTTAAGCTTTGTCTTCTAAAGATTAGATGTGAAAGTTTTGATTAGTGTTTCCCAAATTTTCAGTAGAGGGCAGTGTGTTACAGAAGGTGAAAGCGTCTCACATCACATAACAGCTGTAAATTGTTGTAGTCTGTAAAAGCATATCCATCAGTAGATGTGGGAAAAGTGTGCATTTTAAAATTCCCACCTCACACCCAGTGTTCCTGGTAGCCATGATAAAGTGCTTACTGACGATTAATTAATGACAGTTAAATAGTTATAATCTAATCAGCAGAGCCAGTTCTACATAATAAGTGATATTAATGGTAGCCCTCTTAACCCCTCTAACAAGCAGTAGCAGAAAAAACATGATCATGTATAGTATTTCCTTTTAATAGCCGTCACACAGATTCTGACCTTCAACTTAATTGCTTTTTTCTTGTGTGGTATAGGCTCGAGCGAGGAGCAGTAATAAGTCCAGTGCTGGGGATAGAGAAGTCTGGAGCCACCTTTTATGCTGTTAATTCAATTTTATTTGTGTAGAGCTTATAACAATGGACATTGTCACAAAGCAGCTTTACAGAAACAAATACATTCAAATTAAATTAAATCAAAATAAATCGTAAATATGTGAATCTATCCCTAATGAGCGAGTCAGAGGTGACGGTGGTGAGGAAAAACTCCCTGAGATGATATGAGGAAGAAACCTTGAGAGGAACCAGACTCAAAAGGGAACCCATCCTCATGGGTGACACGGATAGTGCGATTATAAATCATTCCCTTCTATAACTGTGTACTACATGGACAAATAGTGCAATTGTGCAACCAGGAAATTCAATTCAGTTCTCACATGAAGTCTGGTTTGTTAAATCTATCCACTGTCCACTGACGGAGACCTGAGTGCCAAACTGCTCACAGCAACCACAGCCCCAAAGCCACCACAGCAATTGCAGTGTTAACAATGTGACCACCAAGAAAAACAGAAAAGGAATGAATGAAAGAATGATTACATTAAATTAGATGATTAAATTAGTACATTCAATATACATTAGCACTGACATGTAAATTAATATTATTACATTAACACATGTTCAGAGAGGTGACAGAAGTAGACATGGAGGGTACTCAAAGACACTCCTGCTCATCATACACGTTATACTAAAACACACACACAAAAGCAACATAAGGATGGTTGGGGTTCAATTCCCAGCACCACCAAACTGCCAAGCACTTTGAGCAAGGTCCTTAACCCTCTCTGCTCCCAGGGGCTGTATCACGGCTGGCCCTGCGCTCTGACCCCAACTTCCTGACAAGCTGTAATGTACGACGAAAAGAATTTCACTGTACTGTGATATATATATATATATATATATATATGACATAAAAGCTTCTTCTTTTATGAGAGTTTTTAAAGCAGCAGTGTGGTATGGTCTATTTTCCCTGCAAGTCTTATTACAGAAGTAATGTTTTAGGACAGCAGGTCTGTTTTCTCTCGTATCATTAAAACTGCACAGTAAGCAACAGTAAAAAGTAGCAGGTAATAATATGACAGTTAATTGTAAGAGCATTGGAGATCCTCCTTGTTCTCCAGAAACAAAAGGCTGAAATTTTGTGTTAAGTTGAGGGTGAATATTCAATAATATGTATGAATGCACACTAATCATATTGAAATGTTTTGCTCTGCCCTAAAAGCAAACAGATGATAGAAATCTCTATGATAGAAAGTGAGGTCATGTTCAGTACAAGCATACACACTCTACACAAACGTTTACACACAAACTTGGCCATGCTCTTCTGCGTTCAGCTGCAGTGGTGTTTTTGTTTCCTGTTTGCACCTCATATGTTTTCCTTTAAGGCCGAGCCCCTTAAAGGTTAAACTCTAGAATCGTCCTTGCTCATCCATTCTCCATACTGCTTATCCTACACAGGGTTGTGGGGGCCTGGAGCCTATCCCAGGAAACTCAGGGCACAAGGTGGGGGACACCCTGGAAGCGGTGCCAACCCCTCACAGGGCCCAATCACACACACATACTGGACAATTTGGAAATGGCAGTCAGCCTACAACATGTCTTTGGATTGGGGGAGAAAACCCCTAAAGCATGGGGAGAACATTCAAACCCCCAACCCCAGAGGTGCAAGACAACAGTGCTAAACACTAAGCCACCATGCCCCTTGTCCTTGCTCTGTAAATCCTATTATCTTTAGAATTATATAATGACCTTCATGGAGTTAATTTTTTCTCTCCACAGTCATTGTACATGTTATAATGTACCACATTTCACTGAACTGATCTCGCAATAATTTGCATTTTCTTTTTTTGTACATTGTTAGCCCCGCTGATACACATTACTAAGCACATATAGAAATATTATAGTTACAAGCAGCTATTCCAAAATTGGTGTTAAGTGAAACTCACAACATACAGGCCTGTGGTACACAGCACAAACCCAGACCATCTACCTTTATTAGGAACACCTATACACCTGCTCATTCATGCAATTATCCAATCAGCCAATCGTGTGGCAGCAGCACAAGGCATCAGCAACTCAAATAATCACACTTTAGAACTGTGGTGAGCAGAAAAGCATCTCAGAAATCACAAGTCAGACCTTGAGGTGGATGAGCTACAACAGCAGAAGAGCACATCAGGTTCCACTCCTGTCTGCCAAGAACAGGAATCTGAGGCTGCAGTGGGCACAGACTCACCCACGCTGGACAGACAGAAATTGGAAAAATGTCACCTGGTTGTTACACATTCATTCACACCTGGAAGTAATTTATCTTAGCCAATCCACCTACTGCCATGTTTTGGGGAGGAAACTGGAGAACATGGAAGAAATCCACACAGACACAGGAAGAACATGTGAACCTCTGCACAGACATCAGATAAACAAATAATTTTGGACATAATTTATAATCAGCGGTCAGTAAAGCAGAGTTTATTTCCCGCACATTTACAGTATGTATTCTTCTTGCTATAAACAACCCAGAGGAATTCATCAGCTAACTATTCAGTCACGGATGAGTTGAATGACAGAGCTGCAGTGTGGTGCTTGAACACTGAATGTGTTGCGACAACATCAGTGTCCATTTGTTCAACTTTTTATTTTTATTCAGCTTTATCTTGGGTTAGTAGCCCAGCAGTCAGGCAAGACCTGAAAGGTCAGAGGTTACATCACTAGCCTCAATGCCCTCAAGCAACAAATTTAAAGGACAAGGGCAACATCTTAGCAGTCAAGTAATTTAGTGAGGCAAAATGTGTTCTCATGTAATTATAACGCTTGTCAGGGGAACTAAATTATTAGCATAATTTGAAAAATGAAAAAAATTAAGAGAAACATAATGTCAGCATATACATAGACAGCACTTCTGCAGGTCCTATGCATGTTTCGTTGACATACAGATAATTGACTATTCTCTTTATGTCAACAACACCATCTGTCACATCCATAAAATGCTCTCATTACTGTTGTACTGAATTACATGCTGTAATAGCTGTCTAGTGTCTCCTTGAAGCATTATCTCGAGTCAAGTGGCTTTATTGTCATTTTGACAATATACAGCTGGTACAGCACACAGTGAGACGAAAGAACTTTCCTCCAGGACCACGGTGCTGCATAAAATGACACAACTAACTAAAGACTACTTAAAGTGCACGTGCAAACAGCGTAAGACAAGTACAAATTTCTAAAACGCGACAATAGGCCTAGTAAAGGACTGTGCAGTGCCGACCAGTACACAGTTCTAGTGTGGATAAAGTGCCATATTTAACAGGTTGTGAAAAAACAACAACAATATAATAGTAAATGCTGTAAATGTAAACATACTATGATGCTATTTGGTCAGTGCAGTATTTTGTTTATGGTGTTTTAGCAGCAGTTTAAGAAAGAAGTGTGCAAAAATTGCAAAGGGATTGTAGTAGTGTTCAGCTGAGTATGAGTGTGTGTGTGTGTGTGTGTGTGTGTGTGTGTGTGTCTCCTCAGCCACGAGATCACATCACACACTTGAGCAAGATTAATCAGATCCTGTTAGATGCTGAATAATTTTGTTGAATGCTGTTATGAACAGCCACATGATTTAATCTATATGGTGTAAAAGGAGATTAATGACTATATTTATATATTTAATGGGAGTTTATTCAGTGAAAGATTGTGCTTAGTTTCATTTTGAATTATAAATCTGTATATATATATTATATATATATATTATATGTATATTATATTATATATTAGACTAAAGTAATTAGACTAACTAACATACTCATAAATTCATAAATTAAATTGAAATTTGTAAATTGTCTTGGTGCATTTTGCCTTCAGCTTTGTCTTCAACAAGCGGATAAAATGGAGAACCTCAGTGCATTGATGAAAGGAGAAGAAGAAAACTTATCAGGGAGGCTTCCAAGAGACCTACAGCAACATTAAAGGAGCCGCAGGAACATCTGGTAAGTACTGATTACTCTCTTCATGTGACAACAGTCTCTTGTATTCTTCACATATCTGGGCTGTGAGGTATGGTTGCTAGACAATAGCCTTTTCTCCTGAAAAAACATCAAAGCCCTAAATCACCCTAAACCATGTGGCAAAATGTGTTATGGTCTGATGAGGCCAAGGGAGAACTTTTTGGGCATAATTCTATAAGATACTATGTTTGGCACAAAAACAAGGCAATTTATCACACAAAGCACACCATACCCATTTTGAAGCATGGTGGTGGCAGCATCGTGCTATGGGGACGCCTCTCTTCAGCTGGGGCTGGGGCTCTAGTTAAGATAGAGTGAATCATGGATAGCTTCAAATATCAATCTATTTTAATGCAAAACCTGCAGGTCTCTGTTAGACAGCTGAAAATAAAGAAAAATTTCACCTTCCAGCACGATAACGACCCAAAGCACAAATCCAAGTCAACAAAGGAACGGCTTCAGAAGAAGAAGATCAGTGTTTTGGAATGGTCCAGTCAGAGCTCAGATCTAAATCCTACTGAATGATTTGAAGAAGGCTGTGTACACGAGATCCCCGCGCAGTTTGATAGATCTGGAGCATTTTTATGTGAATTAATAAGTGTGTCGATTTCACAGTAAGATGCCACACTGCTGTACGTGTGGAGGTGGTGAAGGCTAGTTGACGCACCGCCTGGATTTAAACTATTCCTGAAACTAAAGTAAGTGTTAATGCGAGCTCCAGCAGATGGCCTCCTCCAGCCGCTCACACTGCAGCCTGCAGCACAAACTCACAACTGCACAGGTAATGCACAATAGCCTCCCAAAAATAAATACAGTAGAGAGAGCCTATTTTCACACGTTATGACGTCTGTGGACATATCCGAAGATCACAGCATTCAGGTGTAATAACCTTTAAAATGACTGAAGGAAGAAATAACCTTCAATAGATGGGCGCGTTTCTAAACCGATTTTATGTTCCGACGGCTCGCGCGCGAAAACACCCGGTTCAGTTCGGTTCGGTTCATTCAGATCGACAGAAACACAGCAGACGCTGAGGAAAGAGGACGGGAAGACTGACTTAGTGCTGCACTTCTAATTACTGTGCCTGGGACAATTAATGAAGGAACCGAAAAACCCGTTGCGTTCCGGTCACCTGAACCCGGAGCAGCAGCAGCATCACTGTGACAGATATCTGCTCTTACTGAAGGTGCAGACAGGTTTACCCAAGACAACAGCCTTCGGATTCTTACTCTTATTTCCTCAAAACCTAATTAAAAATCCTGTGGGAGATTTTTCTGACGCGCTTCCGTTGCGCGCACAGAGACAGCAGGTTACAGTGCGCGTTATCCTCTGAATAATCTCATTCTCATTACTCACACTCACTCACTCTCCGGGACAATGCAAATGATTTTTTTTTTTATTTAATTTTTTTTTTTTACAATGGAACAATCTTGTTAGAAGAGAACTGACAGAACCCATTAATCTGAAGTAAAGTGTCCGAGCCAGTGCAGGAGCTGATGCCCTGAAGGAAGTGCAGATGTTTAATGGCTCAGGCAGCGCGGAAGAAGGCACATGTAAGACATTATTCCTTTCTCCTTTCTCAACCCAGAATAACGATGAGAAACGTGTGTTGCGCTGGATGGAACAGGATCCCAGCTTCAGGGTCAAATCAGAGCAACGCAGCGCAAATCCAGATCGATAGACACATCGATGAGCTCGCAATATAAGGCTAATGATTGCGCTTGGACACGCTTACCTAAACATGCTGGAGGGAATATGCTGCGCAACTGGGAGGAAAACCAGCAGCCTGGTAAAGTAACTGAATGATTTGTCAGTTTGTTATATTCGGTTTGTTTTCTCAGCACATTTTAAAATAATCTAACCATGTGAAATGGATTTGGAGACTGGAACACGGGACACCATTTCGTGGCTTCTGTAAAGGTAATGTTAAAATAACAGTGGATGGATTTTTGAAAATTTTTGCCACAATGAGCTTGGAGTAGATGATCCAGATCTTTGAGTCACTGAGCTTCATGCTGCTTCTGTGATTCATCCCTTTCACTTTGGACTGGTGGAATTATGGGGTGACTGCTTCTGTTACTCAGTGAAAAAGCCATGGATGTAAATTTCTCCTCGGTTCTTGACAGCAGTTTAGTACGGCGTGATTCATCAAAGCGTGTTCTGACCGGCTGCTTTCTTTCTCTCCTCATTCTGACCACTCTGCTGGGAAACACACTGGTCTGTGCTGCTGTCACAAAATTTCGCCATCTGCGCTCCAAAGTCACTAACTTCTTTGTTATATCCCTGGCTATTTCGGACCTACTGGTGGCCATTTTGGTGATGCCATGGAAGGCGGCTACTGAAATTGTGGGATTCTGGCCTTTTGGTGCTTTCTGCAACATGTGGGTGGCATTTGACATCATGTGTTCCACTGCTTCCATCCTGAACCTGTGTGTAATTAGTGTGGACCGGTACTGGGCCATTTCCAGCCCATTTCGTTATGAGCGCAAAATGACACCTAAGGTGGCGTTCGTCATGATTAGTGTGGCATGGACCTTGTCTGTTCTTATCTCCTTCATCCCTGTGCAGCTAAACTGGCACAAAGCACAAAGTGCAGGTTACACTGAACTGAATAGCACCTACGCTGAAGTTCCACCAGACAACTGTGATTCTAGTCTTAATCGAACATATGCCATTTCCTCCTCCCTCATCAGTTTCTACATTCCTGTAGCCATCATGATTGTCACCTACACTCGCATCTACCGCATTGCCCAGAAGCAAATCCGCAGGATATCCGCCCTGGAGCGAGCAGCAGAGAGTGCCAAAAACCGCCACAGCAGCATGGGCAACAGCAGCAGCATAGAGTCTGAAAGCTCCTTTAAGATTTCCTTTAAGCGCGAAACCAAAGTCCTAAAGACACTGTCGGTCATTATGGGGGTGTTTGTGTGCTGCTGGCTGCCCTTCTTCATCCTCAACTGCATGGTGCCTTTCTGCGAGCCCAATGAAAGCGTGGACTTCCCGTGCATAAACCCAACCACCTTTGACGTCTTTGTCTGGTTTGGCTGGGCTAACTCCTCACTCAACCCTATCATCTATGCGTTCAACGCTGACTTCCGCAAAGCGTTCTCTACCCTGCTAGGCTGCCAACATCTCTGCCCTGGCAGCAACTCTATTGAGATTGTGAGCATCAACAACAACGGAGTGTCCAAGCATGTCTCACACTATCAGCACAAGGGCTTCATCCCCAAAGGTGGTAGTAACAGCAACTGTGAGATCCCTCATAGCATACTAGGCCAGGACGAGGAAGTTCAGAAGAAGGAAGAGAATTCTGGGTTTAAGACCTTGGAGAAGTTCTCCCCATATATGTCAGACAACTTGGACAGCGATGCTGACGTTTCCCTGGAAAAGATTAACCCCATCACACAGAATGGGCAGCACAAATCCATACCTTGCTGAACTTAAGGTTTATGAGCCCTGGTAGCACAGAGATCACCTATTATAAAAGAACACCGGTTTCAGAGTAAAACAACATCTGGATTAAGTAAAAGCTGCAAGTTTTTAAAGAATGTTTCTTTTGGAAGCACTTTATCTGGAGAACTATCTGCAAAATACTGACAGCATGTGTTGACAAAGTTAACAGGTTAGTTATACTTTAAATAACTTGAATAAACAAAATGCATTCGGATATAAATGTGGTTTGCATTTTTAGGGTGTTTACGTATGCGTGCTTGTTCATTTGTGGCAGAAGTACTATTGCAAGTGAAACAAATAGAAAATAAACAAAATCTTGTAGGTGAAGGTTTTTTTTACATGAATATGTTCACAAGTAGTGATTTCCATGTATTTCCTGTCAGCAGCACTGTTTCTGTCAGTAGCGTTTCTATTTTTTACTGTGTATCAGTGTTGGCTCAGCCAGCTGTTCCACATGCTGCTAGTTATTTAACTTGTGTTTTAATGTATGCGTGCTGAAATATTTTAATTAGAGCTGTAGCATCTCATCTCTCTGTGACATCAGCTCTAGGAAACAAAGATTATTTTTGTGATTTGAATTTGAATAATCAGCCTCTCTGGTGTAAAACTCACTTCAGCAATAAACACACTTCCTTTTTCTTTTCTTGCACTTTTCCTTTCCATCCCCAGTGCAGTAATAATGAAATGGTTCTTCAGATAACAATAATGTTATTCACCTTGTCAGACTCAATACAAGACAATAATTTTGGGAGTTCTATATTTGTTCCTGAATTACTTGTTGGGATTGACAGTGGGATAGAATTTGGTACTGTGATAACATGTAATGGTGTACATATGTGTGTTTAAGCCCCGGATAGTTCTGGATCTCTGTTGGTTTTTCTCAGTATTTTCGGTGAGACTGGTAACCTTGCTTACGGTGAAATATAATACATGCCTGAAAAACTTGAACACTACGTTACACAGTCTGCATTGATCCAGAATGCACTCGACATATTTCAGCTACAGGAAAGCTGGCACAATTATAACATTTTTGGTTGGAGTTAAATTATTCAATGATAATTTAAATGACAGTGTATTCTAAGGTATTGTATATGGTTACTATGGTTTAAGTATAATTCTATGAATTAAAAAAATGACAACATTTTTATACATTCTGCATCAATTACAGTTTGTGCATCTTTTCTGTTTCAGTGCTGCCATCTTTCACTGCTCTTACTCTCTGAAAGAGGCGTTACAAGTGTACTGTAGTTCGCACCCATGATTTCTCACAATCCTGCAAACAGAATGTTTGCACAAACTCTGAATGCTGTACTAACACTTAATGTAGAGTAAATGTATATAACTGCACAATTTCAGTTTTTGACAAATATAAGGAAAAAAATTATACTTGAAAAATTCTTCTGTTTGTGTTTTTAACTATCCTGGCACAAAATGTTTTCACAAATATCTCTAGAACGAGTGGACGAATCCCGCAGGCTTTTCAGAAGGACACGGGGAAGTGATGTATTTACGTATGTGTGCATGTAAAGACATCACAGTTGTGCCAGCTCTCCACTTATCTGTCTGCAGCTTCAACAGAACAAGTTTAAGACATTTAGACCAACCATAGTTTCTAATATAAGGACATAAGAGGCTGTGGTTGAATTATTGTTTTATATCCTTACAAGCACAAAAACATCATTCAACCACAGCACTTTCCAACTTAATTACAGTAAAAATGGTCAGGGATTTTCTAATTTGCTGTATTGTTTCTGGCTGTAAGGCTGTGTTGTGTTTAACAATCCACACTTCGGTTAAATCGAAGTCGAGGCTAATTAAATGCTCTGAAAACACAGTGACACATGAATTTGTGAAAAATAACACACAAAAATGTAATGATAAGTAAGTGCTTGTTTGATGACGCAGTTGCTGAGTTTTATTTATTTATTTATTTATTTAAAAGTAAATAGTCTGAAACAAATGAAACTTCTGCAAAACTCGAGTCTTTGGGAATAAAAGAAAGAAAACGTCCCTTTGTAATCTTATACATAAATTTATACATTAAAAATTTTAATTAAAATTTCTGTAAAGCTGCTTTGTGACGATGTCCATTGCTAAAAGCACAACATAAATAAACTGCAGTAAACCTCTCCATGCTTTTGTGTCCATTTTAAAGATCACTGTGGTGAAAATTCACTTATGTGATAAGAGAGAATTGTAATGGCAATGGAGCAATTAGTTTACTAAGATCAGATTCCTTCTTTTAAATGGTCAGATTAGCATTTCAAATTAACCAGCATGGCATTTAAACGAGTCCCAGCTGCCATTCCAGCTAATGCTGATGTACGTTAATCAAGACTCTGAGGACCATTTTTAAAATACATTAATTAGGTGTGAATACATTACAGAAGGAAAGTTTTCTTTCTTTTCTTGCCAAACTCTGGGCTCTCCTTTATTTCAGGTTCCTGTTTTACAGATAGCACACTGAACTACATCTCGCCTCATTGGCACCAGCGCAGAATTTTGTGAGATGATTTCATTCTTCTAATTATTTCTCTCTCCAGTTCAGTTTCGAAATTCAGTTTCTTGCCTTCATGAGCTATTCCATAAAAGCTAGCTAGCTAGTGCCACAGCAAACTGTAAATGTAAACTAAATGGGTGTGAAAATGTGCACATTTTAACAGGAGATGTAAAATTGCTTTTTATCTTTATGATCCTTAAATGTGATTAAAAAAAGCAATGTGTTGTTTTTCATGTTAATTTGTAAATGCAGTAAAGGTTTGGATTTGTGCTGCTAATATGTTAAGAGAATTTAAGTTATACACAACAAATTTCTTATAGTTCCTACTTTACAGTTTGTGAAAAAAACAAGCGAAGTGTTCCCTTTCTAATTGGAAAATAAAAGTTGACATTGCTTTCTCAATATTCTTGTTTGCTGATTCTTTCTTATCTGAAATCTGAAAAACTAAAACCAATATTTTGGAAGTCTGACATTTTCTTGTTAGGTCTGAATGTATAGAGAATATATTGCACTCATTCCATCAAGACAAATTACAAGATAGATACAGTAATACGCAAGTGAGTACATAATGCACTAATGTTTAGACACAACACATGACCTATAATAAGTTTCAGACTTATCCACTTAGGACCGATGACGAAACATTTCCAGTGGTGTTTATGCAACTGAATATGACTCTGTCAATGTACTATGTAATGCTCTCAATTCTCTAATGTAGGGAAAGATGCCATTTTGCTGATTGATCTACATTTACATTTACAGCATTTAGCAGATGCCCTTACCCAGAGACAGAATTTAGCTCAGGTCAACAAAGAATGTTGTTATATCACATCTTAAGCTGGTACCATAAACATGTTAGTTTAATGTCTGCCCCAAATGTTGCACAGACCAGGTTCAGAAGTCATTACTCTTCACATGGCCACATCTTGCAAAATTATTCATGAAACCAAAGAAACAGAAATTGTTTTGTCTCAAAAAATATTATTTTTTTACAGGCAAACGTAAAAGCACATATTTAAAAGTTTAGAATGCAGAAGTATGCTTTCAGTGCAGCATTAAGGTGAAAATCATTCCTACTATTTATCATTGCTGTGGTCATGAGCTGAATGATAACAGTCATGAGCTCCGTGATGGTTACTGCTCCTTATCACTCCACCCGTTAAACCTTCTGATGACATTTCTTGATGTATTTATTACTGCTTGGATCAGAACATTTGTGCACATATGAGTGTGCAGTACCTCTGGGTGGACAATGGCTGTAAGGTAGGTGGTGTAAGATTTTCCAGGCAGTGGATAAAGTTTGGAAAAATGACATGGTGAAGGTTAATGACAGGCCCGCGGCTGTACTCGCTGTTGTGGAAACGGATGGTGAACAACCGTAATGTGCTTATATAACCGTGGTCCTGATTTTACTCTGAGCACAATATCAGCACTGGAGCTCTGCAGTGTCTCTAAAAATATCCAGTGTATAAAAACACAATCTTCCTTCTGCTTTCCTTAAACAGCTGTTTGTTTCCCCTAATCTGCAGACTTGGTCATACTCAAGAATAATAATAATAGGATTTCAGTCTCAGAGAGCAATTGACCAGTGTGAAAAATTTCCATTATTTTCACAGACAGAAGCACACACACACACTCAGTCAGAAATAATGTCTTGTCATCTGTACCTTGGCTTGTCCTTGCTGAAGGACTTTGTAATACATTACACAGTGATGTGTCACAGAGAGAGCACAGAAAAGATTGCAGTCCAAGAATGAAGAACAAAACTATTATCATCAAAATTGAAAAAAAGTGTTTTTTTCCCCCAAAACCCTTGATTTAAAAACTAAAATAGAAATGTTTAATCACAGCAAATGTGTAATTCCAAGACTTAATCTGGATCCAGGAAACCAAGGAAAGGAATTAGGGAGAAATAGGACAAGATTTGAAGTGGTCATCTGCTCATTTTATACATTTCCATGTTACATTCAGCCAAATTCAGCCTTGATATGAACACTATACTTTTTTCTATAAATAATAATCATAAAAGTAATATTAAGAAAACATGATCATTAATTGTAAGACAACATAAAAAGGCACAGAAACACATCAAGAAATGTGTATAAAGCTTCTGAAAAGTAATATTTTACAAAAGTCTTTAGACCTTCCATACAACAACAACAAAAACAACAACATTAATAATAATAATAATAATAATAATAATAATAATAATGTAGGCCTAGTGATCTCAAGGTCTCAGTTCAGCTAGCTAAACCAAAACCACAGAGGATGGTAAAGGCTTTAGCACTGAAATATGGTTGGCTACAGGTGTTCCAAGATAGATTTGGCTTTATTGTCAGCCACAGAATTGATGCTATGTGTCCACTTACACGTTTTTTTCACTGGTGCTGATGGACAATTATATTACAATTTCATGGACTTGGTTACGGCAAATTAACAGTCTTCCCCTAAACGCAAAATACAACTGCACGCAGCTGCACAGTGAGAAGTGGACACGTACACTAAGTCAGAATGATAAGGAAATATTGTTTAGTTTTATTTAGACATTTAATCAGCCAGACACAAAGCACTAAGCTTTGAATCTGCACTATTACAATAAAATTGAATCACAGCCCCTGGAGATTGAATAAAACACAACATTCGGAATAACAGCCACCTTGTGTCCTGTAGCGTCAACAAAAGCTGTCACCAGAAAAAAAAATTAATGTAATATTCTATATGAGTCTAGTCCACCTAAAATCATCAACTTAATGTAAATGTGTTAACATGTAATGTGTTTATATCCGAATGTATCCATCAGTCAGTGGCTTTCAACAACATCCCAAAAGTCTAATGTCTTACTTCTTTCTTGCTGTGTATAATGTGATTCTCAGTGTCAGTAATGCAAGTCACTAACTTTTGGTTATAAAATATAAAATCAACTTATAAAAGTAGGGAGGAAAATGAGTTCAGGACTATTCAGTGAGTGGAAAGGAAAGTGGGTAATCCAAAAATGAAAATATATGAACTATAAATTTAAAGTAGAATGAACCAGGGAGATTTTTCCACCTCAATAAAATAACTGCCAAGCTTTAATGTCCACTTGCTTTGAGATTTGTTTGCATCTAAACTAATTCTACATCTAATTTAAAATAGGCCTACACAACAACATTTAATTAACATGAATTTAGCAGAATCAGTTTAATTTAACTGTAATCTTGTCATTTATTGCTACTGATTGGGTCATTTGTATAATCTGGATATTAAAACCATGTATACAATCCTCCAGTCTAATTTTGTCAATGTGCCGATCATGCAAGTAAGTAAGTAATGAGCAATTACCATACAGAAAGAGAGTAGGTAAGAGGAAGGAGGTGAAGCTGGTTATTTCTGGTTATACTGATGTAAATAAGCCTCATATCGCTGTATATACATCATATCATGTAAATAAACTGATGCCTTCAATTAGCCTAGTTTATAGTTCAAAGTTCAAAAATCCCAATGTGGCCCAGGCAGAAATTGAGTCTGACGCTGCTGTGCTACAGGATGCCTGCATGAGTCGCACTACGTTTAGCAGGGAGGAGACATACCCTCAGACTTCTGATAAGCATTTAAATGCCCCTCATCTACCCCACAGTGAGACTCCTAAGCAGCTCCCCACCACTAAAGAGTCTCACAGAGGATGCAGCTAACAGGTCAGCGCTGACAATGGGGCATTTTTACAATCTAAAACAATGCTCACTGGATGGTGACTATGGATGACAGTTTTGCAGAGATAAAGACTACAATCCTGCTGTCAGTTTCAAGCCCATCAGAGGCAATAAAATTGCTATACAATGGGCCGTAATGACACTGCAACCTCAATTTATATGTTCTGTCAGCTATAGCAATGTTTTATTGTTAAAGCAAGAAAGACAAGGAGTTATTCACACACATTGCACCTACTTGACTTCACCGCATTGTACAGAGAAAACCTGAGATCGTGTTTTCATGTAACTGTGACAGCCAACAAATACGGAGGGTTTTTTTTCTTCAATGTGCGAAACTTCACTATGCTGCATTTATCAAAAGCTTTCACCACAGTCAGTGCCAAACCAGCAAACAACACTGATATATTCCCTCTGTGAACAGTCACAGCACTGTAACATCATTCTGTTTCAACAAACAGTTACACTTTCCATCCATGTCATAAATGGCTGAATTTGTGTCAGAACAGCTTGAGAATAAACACAAAGATTCAGGCTTCTAACTGGGTCAGTATTACATAAGACGGACAAAGGCTGTGGCTGGCAGATGACTACTACTGAAATACAGTAGTAGCTAGGGAATGGACCAGCTGGGACTTTTCTGGGAAAAGCAGAGTTAAAGGAGGAATGTGGGAGTGTCTTTTCCATCATCTGGAACATGGTCTGTATTCATCACATTTTGTACTATATGTATTAGGAGCTGAGGAGTCTCCTGGGTGGATATGAGTTCTCAATGTCAAGGCATAATCAGAATTCTTAATTTACAGCTTAAATGGTCTTCAGTCGCCCCTCTCCAGCTACAGATATCAATGCTACACAACTCTACATGTCCCGGTCGTCACTTGGTATCCTTCGCCATCACCCTCCCAATTCTGCATAAAATCAGCTGTCAGTATTTCTCTCCCCAGTCGCCGAAACCTCCACTCTATCTCCCCTTCCTCCATAGCTTCCTGCACCCTATCAGACCTTTCCCTTCCAGACCCTGGCTCCTTTTCCTCCCTACCAGTGGAGTTAGCCACAGACACTTTCCTCTCCTAACCTTCCTCATCCATGGACATCTTCTGCTCTCTATCTTCTAATCTCAGGAAGATTTCTTGCCCTGTTCCTTGGCTATTGGATGTGCTGCGCAGCAATAGGAGAGAATTAAGAATAGCAAAGAGAAAGTGGAAGAAACCACAACTCGAAACAGATCTTGTCTTTTACTGCGCTCTCCTGTCCAAATTCTCATCTGAAGTGGCTTCTTCTAAGACTGCTTAAAATCTGTCGGACCTTCACTCCTACCCCAACTCCTACACCACACACTCAGGATTCCCCTTCTCTTTCACTGGCATGTTTTAGCAATCTAGCAACAGAAGAGATCCTGCAAGTCATCTTGTCCTGCAATCCCACCACCTGCCTGTTCGATCCTTCATCACTACTATCATTGATGGCTCCATAACATTGTATATTGTAACATGTATTACACTGCAATGTCTTAATTTCCTCAAAATTCTAGTTATAGTAGTAAGCAGATAGCATTGTATTATAAATCAATCATAATGAAGTGTATGTTTAACATACTTTACTATATAAAAAGTCAAACTTACAATTAAGGTGCTTTAAGCTGTTGGTGTAGATAAGCACAGTCAAGTGAAGGTAACTCTTCCTCCCAGAAAGATGGCTTGTACTGTAAGCTTTAGGGAACCTTTAGGGAATAAAATGTGACATTTCTGGTGTTTTAAATGGTAAAATTAAATTTTCCTGTTCCACCAGAAACATGATAAAAATTAAGGATTCATTATCTCTACTGATAGATTGACGCACTCAGGCATTAATTTCATCCTGCAAGGGAAAACACATTGCAAAATATGAATTTTAATGAGCAGTGAACAGTATGAACTGGACACCAGCTGCTTCATATTACCACATGGAGGCTGTGACAGCATCACCTTTGTAAGATAAAGTCTCCTAACACTGCACTGACTGCAATTAGGTGTGCTTTATGAGAGAGGTTGTATATTATGTGGACACAGACGAAATGCCCTGCTAGTAATGATTTATGTTTGTGATTTTAAAAGCCTTTTCTTCCAAATAATCAAAGTTAGTTTAGTGGAATCTGTGTGTACTTTAGGTATCTCAGAGGTACCTCTTACGCTTCCCCAATTAATTCTGATGAACCTGCTCTCGTTCTTCCTTTCCTTTTCTCTGATATATATGCTTCACACACACACACACACACACACACACACGGTTTAAAAAAAATATCATTACTCAAGTAAACTATTACATTCTTTTCAAATACTTATTCTGACTGTAAAACCAGATGGATATAACTGAGTTTTTTTCCCCTCGTTTCTTCCTTTCCCAAAAAGTGTACTAATAATAATTGTTATTAGAAATTTTTCCTCATTGAATTTGACTTTCAGGTAGAGGGCCTAGCCTGGTTCTCCTGGTTTATCCTGTGCATGGTGTTGTGGAGAGCGGGAGTCCTGTGTGGTCTCAGGGGAAATTAAACTCTTTCACTCCCTTCAGTTATTTCACTTCCCCCAGCACTTGTCAAGGTGAACTGAGGCTACCTTTTTTCTTTTTGTTTCCCAGCAGACCACAAGACAAGTTTCCTCCAAGATTATCAGTTTTAATCCCCGTCTAATTGCTTTGGATGGTTGAACCAGTCCTGACTAAGGCTTAGGGAATAAGATGGCAGAATAAGTCCAGGTTGGCACAATTATTAGAACATCAGCTGGGAGAACTGATTCC
The DNA here is from genome assembly GCF_027358585.1 of Pangasianodon hypophthalmus. Classification (NCBI taxonomy): domain Eukaryota; kingdom Metazoa; phylum Chordata; class Actinopteri; order Siluriformes; family Pangasiidae; genus Pangasianodon; species Pangasianodon hypophthalmus. The sequence goes on along the minus strand of NC_069724.1, from coordinate 65,303 downwards.
CTCACCATGGTGGATTTGCATACTGTAAAAGGTTATGTTGTACATGTGACCTTTTTCACCTCATATCTTGTATTTTTGCCAGCCGAACTGCCAATGAGACTGTGGTTGCCAATTAACACTGTCCAGGAACCCAGCTAATTTAACTTTCTTCAAATTACGTAAATGTACCTGGAAGTTCTGGACATTCTGTGCCTTGAAGAAAGTCTCTCCTTGACACTTTCACTGTGACTTGACAAATTGTGCTGAAAGTACAAATTATAGAATTAGAGGTTCTGTTGACAAGTAAGTGAAAGCTGATATGTGAAACTTGCTGATGTGTGAAATTTTAAACTTGATTTTCTTGATTTTAATGTAATGTTTATTTATCATGAGTCAGAAATTGGGTCTGAACAATAGGTGTGAGTAGGACTGTTTCTGATCAATCCTGACCGCTCACAAAGGTATTATTTTTGTTTGTACTTGCCAAATATTTTCAATTTAGGTTAGTTAAGATAAGCTAAGCTAGGCTAGGCTAGTCGGACGCCCTGCTGCACTCATCACTAAGCTGGACTTCATTCACGCGCTTGATGGTTCCTGGTTCTGACTCTGGCTGTGTTCGGAGGATCTGCGATTGGACGGGGTTCTGGGTTGGTGAGTAAATCACTGGTCCTGAGAGGTGATAAACACGTAATACCCGGTTGTAGTGATTAATCTTATGGGCCCCAACGGAACATTTAGTAATTAATCAGAAGGTGAACATTTAGTTACTGAAGCGTTTGATTATTGAGGAAGATGAAGTTTTCCTGTTATTGTTAATTCCTTAGTGACCCAAATCTGTTTTTAATTGAGTCTTTTTACCCTTTTTGAGTCTTTTGAATTCTTTATTTCCATTCTTTCCCCCTGTCCTTGTTTCTTATTTTATTTTATTTTTTCTTTTTTAGAGAAGACAACAGGAAGTTTAAGTATTTTATTTTTGTTTAATCTAAAAGCAAATATTTATTTTGTTTGGATAAGTTTAATTAAGTTAAAAATAAATATTTGTTCTCCATTTACTTGCTACTTCATGTGCTCATAAGTGAATTTTTGAACTTGCTGGTAATAAAAAGGGAAAGAAACCAGTTCAAATTTCATTTTATTAGGAACAACAAGGTACCCCAGCAGATGTGAGTATAGTCTCTCTATACTGTATAAACTGTAGTTTGTAAAATGAAGCTTGTATTTGTCACATATACATTACAGTACAGTGAAATTCCTCACATATCCCAGCTTGTTAGGAAGCTGGAGTCAGAGCACAGAGTCAGTCATGATACGGCCCCCTGGAGCAGAGAGGGTTAAGGGCCTTGCTCAAGTAAAAGTATATAATGGTATGATGGTATTATGAGTATTATGAGTATAACAGTATAATATATTGAGTATAATAGCATACAGAGAACACTGAAATATCTACACTATTAATGTGTGTTAAGGTGATGTCACAAAAAATAACACATCCCTCAAAATATGCTTGATAATTTAAAACAGACTAGGGAACTATTTAAAGTATATAAAACAGTATATGACAATAAGGTATTTGCACTGAAGACTAGAAAAATGCAGTATGCTTATATCATTTGTTACCAAATATAAAGTTTTAAGCGTATATACTGTGATATACTAAAAAAATAAATGTGAAATTTGGCTGTAGTCAAAACGGTTATCTTATGAATGCTTCTGTGAACCATGAATTTTTCACACTGCTCCAAATCTGTTTCAGTATAATGGCTTTAACTGCATTTTCTGTTGCTCTTCCTAAAATGAATAATTTCAGTAGATCACATTACTAAGAAGAAGAGATCTAAGAGATTGTCATGCTGCAATGATAGATGGTGTCTCTGATGAGTCAGGCAGTTTGATTACATTTCGCTGAAAGTCAGCTTCAAGATGAGGGCTGAGACACATTGAATGCCTTTTCATATTCATCACGATGACGATCATCCCCAGTTTGAAGGAAGAAATTAGATTGAACACATTTTGGGATGGCTTCGCTGAATATGCTATTGTATGATTTAAAAAGAAAGTCGAGAGAGTTGGTGAGTTTTTCATGTACAAGTGGATTACTGAAAGATTTGTCAAACCTTTTGTTTAGACGAGATTGCTGAGCTCTTTAACGAGATGGCTGAGTGTAGATACCTGCTAAATGTTGTGCCTTTGTGCAAGACTTCTTAAAAGTCTCAGCTGAAGAGTAATTTGTTCAGTGAAATGCTTTGATATTAATTTATTCCTGTTTTTAATGAAAAATGGCTGGGAGCATTGAGCATATGCATGATATTTATTATTTAAATAAGAAATCAAAGTGCGTCCAATAATACATTTGGTTGGAGAGGGAACACAATTATAGATAATTGCTGGTCTGAAGACAATGTGTGGGTGGATGCGTTCAAAGGATCATGTAACACAATTAGTCGCAGCATAATGTGAATGTAAAATGAGACAGGATTAAAGGGAAGAGAGACGAAGACCTACATGCGTATCTGATTTCTCTGTCTTGGATAATATGACTTTTTCAGAGGTAAGTATGCAATGAAGACTATTTCTTAAGTGTGTGTTACACATCTCGTCTGATCAACTTCTGATCAAAACAGCAGCAACAGTTAGAATAACCATGGCTTTTATTAGTTCCTTAATGTAAAGGCTGTGGATCGGCAAACATGCAAGGACCATTCTCAGGATTCATTGCCCTTTATGTCCAAAAGACTTCCATTAATTTTATTCCATCTATCCATCCATTCTCTGTGCCGCTTATCCTACACAGGACACAAGGTGGGGGCACCCTGGATGGCACAGTGACACACACCCAGTCACACACTAGGGAAATGCCAATCGGTCTACAGCACATGTCTTTGGACTGGGGGAGGAAACTGGAGTACCCAGAGGAAACCCTTGAAGCACTGGGAGAACATGCAAACTCTGAGTACACAGGGCGGAGGCTGGAACCGAGCCCCAAGCCTGGCGGTGCGAGGCAACAGTGCTGACCACTAGGCCACTGTGCCCCCCATTAATACAGTATTATAAATAAAGAAAATCACTACAATATAACTAACCCAAAATAATGAATATAATTACATGTATTTACTACGTTTTTTTTTTCCCCTAAAAGGATATTTTGTTTTTATAACAAATTTTAGCAGTTTTTAATCATCCCTCAGTTGTCCCTATTATATCTGTATATGTATCTGCATCTGGATTTAAACACAAAGTAGGTGTGGCTGAAAGTAGAACATTTTCCTCAACCTCAGCTACATCACTCCAGTTCATACCTGGTCTCAGCTAAAGATGTACGTGGGACAGATTTATTAATCCTGCAAGTGCAGTGATAAGGGCTGGTTTTATTGACTGGGGGGTCAGTAAAAATGCCCTTTGGGCTTTTTCATTTTTTACAGTAATGCTTGCCAAAGAAATATAATATTTGCTTCATAATGTAGAGCTGCAGGCTCCCTGCCATATGTTTTGTTTAAATTTTATTTTACTTTTCATTTCTTCACAGCCTGTAGGTCCTGTAGCTCAATACTTTTCATCATTTTATTGGAACTGTCATGAAGGTATTGTATGGTAGTGTTATTAATATAACAAGAAGATCATGAAAACAATCATTTTATTTTGTATATGTCCACATCGCAGCAAAAGTAATTTCTGTTTACCTCAATGTCCACACCAGACGTGAATCATTTCTAGATGTGAGAGATGTGAGATCAAACGCGAGTGACAGGCGTTGATTGTAAATAGTGTTTCAGCACTGTGAGATATGGGCTCTTGTGCATGGTACAGTGGCAGTCGCTACACTACATGAGTGTAGTGCGAAAATGTTGGGTAGTAGATACTGTGGGCTGTTTCAACATTATTTTTTTATTAAAGTTCATGCAGGCCAAATAAAATGAGGCAGCAGGCCTAATTTGGCCCATAGGCCTTGAGTTTGACACATGCGATTTAATTAATGTACTTGTTAATGGGAAAAGTATTTAAAAAGTCCTGATGTGAACATTAGGGAGCGTAGGAAAAGTTTGGGGTAGCCCATCACCTCCCAAATTCGGCCCTGGCCTTTTTTGTTTGTATCTGCCCTTGATATTTTCTAACAAATTTAGTTGTTTCTATTTCCCGAAATATACTAGTAGCCTAATTTAAACCACTGCAACCCAAGTGTTTTACTAAGGATGAATGAACAAATGCTGTAAATGTATCATGCAGAAACAAGTCTTTTTTTTTTTTTTTCTGGTCCTATGTACTGGCACCCACATACAGTAAAAGGTAAAACCAACATTTTTTTTTTGGCTTTTTTTTTTTTTTTTTTTGATTCCAGTCCTGATACACACCTCTAGGCTCTAGACAAGCTTTCTAAAAAAGTTAGTGCCCATTTAGAACATCCGTTCAATCCATTGTTACGTCCCGTAATATTGTGGGAGGTTTTTTTGACCGTTGTTTTGACCGTTACCACCTTTAGATCCTGGGACTGGACAACTGACCGGTCGATCTTCCCTGTTAACAAGATGACGACACCCACCTCTCTGAGCCAATCAGGCACCATCAGTCTACTATAAGAACTCGGAAATGACGCAAGAGGAGGGCGTGTTTTTCCTGATAGCTCTTGTTTGTTTGTCACGCTGTCCATCCTTCCCGAGTTGTTGCAATTGTGATTTGTTAGCTTACTTTGAGTTATTTCTGACCGCTCCCTTACTTTACATGTTGTAATTACCTGCCTCTGACTTGACTCTGGCTGTTTGCCCGATTAAGCTGTGATTTGATTCCTTTTCTCTCTTTAAGAGTTGATGGTTGAATTTATCTCTTGACTCATAGTGTTGAGATGAGGTTAGTATGTCACGTGACCTACACAAAGCAACATGTAGAGTATTGCTTGTATAAAAACACTAGGATAGGAGCGGGAGCTAATGTTTGTATTTATGTTTTGTTAGTGAGCGTAGTTAGATTCGTTTTGTTTTCTTTTTCTTTGTTTAGATTAGTGTTGATTTGGTTGAAGTTAGTAAGTGTTTTGTTTTAATAATTTCTTTGCTTTCAGCTCCGCTCACGTCTCACACGGTGGAGTTTTTTTTTATGTATATAATTTGTAAATATCATCTCCCTTACTCTTTGACGTTCTTTCATCACTGTAAACATGCAAAGCAACCGAGTGTTTTGATGGACACAATTCCTCACTAAAGTTTTCCTGATAAGCATTTTCTGGTTTCTGTTTGATTCATTACTCCACACATCTCATTCCTTTAGTAACAGACACCCTCCCCGATTCTAAAAACATCTTTAATTCTTTTTTTAATTAATTTATTCTTTGTGTTGACTTCCTACATTCCTAGACGCTAATTTCAACAACCGCAGCCAATTAGGAAGTCGTAACACCATATTCAAATTTATATCCGGTTACATCCCTACTGTAAATACATTGCATACAAAATTTAAATCATAATTATTAAATAAGCAGCCACAAGAAGTGGAGAGTGGTGGAAAAACTCCAAAAACTAAGGGAAGAAACTGTGAAGATCATTGCCTCTCCTCCAGAAAAAAGTCTAACGAGCCAATCTATTGGGTCAGTAAGATCTAGGTGTTCAAGAATAGGACAAGATGTTATAGGGATTAAACTGTAGATCAGATGAAGTGCAAGACAGATGTGTGTCTGTTTGTGGTCTGTTTATAGTTGTATTCTTGGGATTTTCCTTGCATGCTGATGGAGAATTGGCTTTACTTTATTGATATTTCACTTCTATCTTTTAGGTCAAATGGTTTATTTTTTGTACAGTATGCCCTATTTATTTTCAGTCTTAATTACTCATTGTCATTCATTATTCTCCAGCATTATTCATTATATAATGTTATCTGTGTGTGTGTATTTATGAATGGTCAGGACTAAAAAACACAGAACTACAGTAGACATTATATATATTTACATAAAGTGCATGCAGTGCAAACATGTGCAGATGGCACAAGACAGTACAAAACTATCAAAACAAGACAGTGGGCATGGTGAGTTACAGTGCAGCGCCGACTAGCACACAGTACTAATAAAAAAAGTGAATCTTATGAAAGTAGTGCAAAAGATTGATAAAATAAGTTGCTGTACTGTAAACATAAGGAGTAGCAGCCAGGTGGAGAGTATAAAGATAATATACAGTATATAATAAATATTTGCAGCAGCAGAAATTGAATGCAGGTGTGTGCAAAATTGCAAAGAGGATGGGGTGATGCTCAGTTGAGTGTGTGTGTGTGTTTTCAGTCCAGTCCCTGAGTGTTGGAGGAGTCTGATGGCTTGGGGGAAGAAACTGTTACACAGTCTGGTCGTGAGGGACCAAATGCTTTGGTACCTTTTGCCATACGGCAGGAGGGTGAAGAGTTTATGTGAGGGGTGTGTGGGTTCGTCCACAATGCTGGTGGGTTTGTGGATGCAGCGTGTGGTGTAAATGTCTGTGATGGAGGGGAGAGAGACCCTGATGATCTTCGGCTGTCCTCACCAACCGCTGCAGGGTCTTTTGAACTACACTTACCTCTGTAATGTAATAGATTTTTTTGCATTTTTTAAACATTAATAAAAAGATTTAAACTGCCATTTGTTTAGTTGTGTATATAATTTAACTTGCATCAGAGTTGCTAGTTACAATCAACACTGGTGCCCCAGGTATCTTTGCTCTCCCCACTGCTCTTCTCCCTCTATACAAATAACTGTATCGCTACAGACCATTCTGTCAAACTCCTGAAATTTGCAGATGACACTACAGTCATTGGCCTCATCCAGGATGATGATGAGTCTGCTTATAGAGATGAGGTCGAACAGTTGACTGGTGCAGTCAAAACAACCTGAAGCTGAACAAAACAGTAGAGATGACAGTGAACCTCCTACACTTCCCCAGCTCACTATAGTGAACAGCACAGTATCAGCCATAGAGTCTTTCAGGTTCCTGGGCTCTACAATCTCACAGGACCTGAACTGGGAGACCAACACTGACTCCATTATGAAAAAAGCCTAGCAGAGGATGTATTTCCTCTTCCAACTGAGGAAGTTCCACCTGCCACAGGAGCTGCTGATAAAGTTCTATTCGGCCACCATTGAGTTATTCTGTGAACTTTAATAACTGTCTGGTTTTGTTCAACCACCAAATCAGACAAGAGAACGCTTCAATGGACTATGAGGTCTGCTGAGAGGATCACTGATGCACTGCCCACTCTCCAGGACTTGTACATGTCCAGGGTCAGGAAGTGGACAGAAAAAATAATCACAGACCCCACATACCCAAGCCACGACTTCTTTGAATAAAATATAACCTCATAATCCTCCCCTCTGTTAGGCGCTACCGAGCACTCTGCACCAAAACAACTAGGCACAAGAATAGTTTTTTTCTCCCCACAGGCCATCTCCATAATAAGCAGTTAATACAGACACTAATCTTCTTTAAAATGTAATTGTTGGGCTAAAGTGCAATATATAATATTTATTAATTAATTGATTAATTAATTAGCCCACCATAATCAAAGTTATATAAATGAATTAATCAATTAATAATATTTATTATTCAATTCAATTCAATTCAATTTTATTTGTATAGTGCTTTTAACAATGGACATTGTCACAAAGCAGCTTTACAGAAATAAATGGATTCACAAAAAATATATTGTAAATATGTGAATTTATCTCTAATGAGCGAGCCAGAGGTGACGGTGGTGAGGAAAAACTCCCTGAGACGATATGAGGAAGAAACCTTGAGAGGAACCAGACTCTAAAGGGAACCCATCCTCATCTGGGTGCGATGGACAGTGCGATTATAAATCATTCCCTTCTATTATTGTGTGCTATATGGACAAATAGTGCAGTTGTGCAACCAGTAAATTGAGGAATAAAAACCTGCATGGTTTTATTAAATAGCCAAAAAATGTATTGTACACATTTAAATAAATAGTTGGATTATGATCATAAAATGAATATGTACTGACAGGGTCTGAAGAATTTATTTCACAATTAAAGGAGCAACTTTGATTATGATGGATAGTGATTCGCACCATTGTAACAAAATGAAAAATGACAAATGGGGGTTTCGCTTCACAATCCCTGAATCTCACTTTGAACACCACTGCTCTGAAGTATGCAAATTTAACACATTTCAGTAGAATTACATTCACAGTAATATACAGTTTTGTGCTAGCAAATTTTACAGTGTTTTAATGCAAGATTATCTTGTATTATTATGTAAAATAATTAATCAATGCAAAGCAATTACAAAAAAATGACAGTGTGGTGGAAATTCACCTGCAAAATGAGAAATCACTACCAACACTTGAATATGCTCATGTAAATATTCTCAGTACAAACTCAGTACACATTCTTGACGTTAAAAGCTTCCAGTAAACATTGTTTATTGCGGGTCCCTTGACCCTCTTCAAAATACTCTACTTGAGCAAATAAGGAATAGTTTTACTTACTAAATTTAGGGCTCCAACATCTCAGTGGAGGTGACGGACTGAACTAAGCATCAAAGGTGCGCACAACTCCAAATAGGAGAAGAGTGACATTTTTCTCAACAACAGTCCGTAGAGAAAGACTTTGGTGCCGAAAGAGATTTTTTTTGTTTATTTTTGCATATGTTGCATATGTTGTCAGTGATGAGTGCATTAAAAACTAATTGCCCACCACAAACAGAAGCCTATTCATAGGCCAGGTAAGTGTGAGACTGTGTCTTTCACCATTATCGCAAATATCATACAGTGTAACTCAGCTTAGCTCTGACCTTTCTAATAACTGTGAAATCTACCTCAGGAAAATAAGCACATTGTTAGTGAGGGGAAAGAACTTTGCCAAATGAGCAAATCCCCGGACATCATATAGCCCAACAAAGTGCTTCATTGAATTCCCCCAGATAAAAAGATAGTAAACCCTACAGTTTTTGTTCGTGTTGGCTGTAGGCCCAGTAAACACTGTTAATGGCACAGAAGCAATGTTTTTCTAAAGTTTACAATTCTATAAATGCAAGTGCATCTATAAAGCTAATGTCTGAGTATGTGCTGTGTACATGCAGGCTATATGTATGTAGTGGAACTTTATCGCTCTATTGGAAGTGACAAAATGAAGAGGTTCATTATGCTGCTGGTGGCTCGTTGGCAGGAGAATGCAGAAAGGCATGTGGTTGATCTGCATTTTTTACCAACACTTCGGTGCAGGTGCCTTCTGCATCCTCTTTCGATCAATCTAAAGAAAGGGATTCTTTTAGAAAGGGGAAAATGGGCTGACACTCTTTTGCCAATACACTCCTTTAGCCTATTCATAGTATGCTCTCTAAATATTGCAAAGCACAGCAGTTTGCTTTTGGAGAAAGCAACTGCAGAGCTAATGATAGATGATGTAGTGACAATTGTGTTAATATGATGAAGCGCTGAGCTGCACACTGGATATCCATTTTGACCAAATGGTGCTTTTTTTCTGAAAAAGATTCCCTTAGCGTTTTTTAAAAAAACATTTTTATAATGTGCACACAGCTTATATTTTGCAGGATTTCTATATGGTAATTAGCTGGTAAGCCAAAGGAATCTAGATCCTCTGAGACAGTCTTTTATGATATCTGGACATATCTAGGGCTGTCTTTGTGTATAAAAATCACTTAATACCATCTAGTCCCAAGTGTCTAATAAACCACAAGCTGAGATAATTGTGATTTATTTTAAGAACGACCATGCTAGGAAAATCCAATACAACCACACTATTTGCCTAGAGTCATCTACTCTGACACATCAGGCACCAGACAGCCAATGTTGTTTCAGTTTCTATGTTTAAAAACACCTCTATGCTCGCTTTCATTATGCAGCATCATATTATGTAAAATAACTGCAACAGTTCAGTAACTCATTAGACAAATTTCATATCAGTTTTTGAGCAGAAGAACATACGGTGCTGAATACAGCCATGTTTCTGGATTGCTTCTCTAACACATCATGTGACACATGTGACATAATTATTAAGAGTGTAACAGCAGCTATGTGGCAAGAATTTAATAGTTTATGACAGACCTCATTTCATGCTTGCAGTTACACAACTAGGGTCTCAAGTGCACACACACACACACACACACACACACGCTCTCGCTCTCTCTCATGCATGCATGAACACAAACACACAGATAGAAAGAGATAAGGCAGTAAAGCTCACAGCAAACACTTACTTTTTTCACCAGGCAAAATGTTTCTATTCTGGTGTGCTCATGCTACTGTCAGTCAATGGCAACACTATTCAAGCAGCCAAGGGCATCCAGCACTCATTTCACATCTAATCAAATGGCACCAGACTCATTTGTGAAATGCCAATATAATATCTGGCACAATGGCAAGTGACAGACAGCCATCGACTGCACTAGATATTTACCTTTATAATGTAATATGGCTCTAATTTGGAAGCAGATTATAATAGTAGAAGTTAACTGAATATTGTAAAAGAAACATTGTCTTGAAAACCAATTAGAAACTTTATATAACTTCCTGCTTAAGTTGCACTGAAGAAAACAAATTATGCAGTATCATTTTTTCTGGTGGAAGCACTGATTGTTATCTACTGTGAGTAATTATCCAGGACCATTACTTATGTAAATAAAAGATCTAATTTGCATTTCCATAGTTAAAGGCCACAAGGTCATATTGGGAAATTTAAGCTTTTTAGAACTAGGGCTGTGTTAGTTTTAGATGTTGCTTGCAAATACTGAAAATCTAATCCATTTTAAAACCAGTATATGCTTTACTGCAGTATAAGATGATCAATTCAGTTCAGTTAAATTTTTATTTATATAGAGCTTTTAACAATGGACTTTGTCAATAAGCGGCTTTACAGAAAACTGGATATAAATTTAAAAATGTATTGAAAACTATTTATTATAATTATACACCGGATAGTGTGATTATAAATCATTTCTGTTCTACAACTACATACTATAGAGTCAAAAAGTATAATTGTGTTAACAGGAACTTGAGTATGGACATCAGAGTCATTTCTGAATTCTTTATAGTTTTAACTGTAAGTCTATTTTATCAAACTGAAGTTTTCAACTGTTTAGTGATGGAGACTTGAGTGCAAACTTTAGCAATTGCAGTCCTAAGGCTATCCAAGGAAGAACATCCACAGCCATCTTTATGGTTTCTATGTGGTACCATCGACAGTAATCTCATGGTGATCTTTAGACTGTCCATGTGGAGCCATCCTCAGCAGCAGTGAGTGATTTACAGGTGATCAATTAGCAATGCAATTAAAAAAACACCAGCATTCTCATTTTGCAGGTCAGGAGGTATGTTACTGTATGTATTATGAATGGAAGTACAATGTGAGTGTGCTTTAGAAATATACATGGCCAGCCATTAAAAATACAGGTGTCAGTATGATAGACATTTATTTCTCTTCCAACTACATGACTAAAGGCCAAGTCTAGTGCAAATATTACATCAATTTGCTAAAAGATTACCAGAAAGATGACCAGTTCATATTTATTATGCCTGGTGGTGTCTACACTAACCTTACAAGGAGATTTTTTTTCTCTTCTTTCCTTTCCCTTACTTCCCTTTGAAGATAGATAGAGCTCTTGCTTTCCTATTCCAACTGAATGTATTGAGAATGAAAGTATAAAATTATTCTGTTCAGAAGAAATAGGACTGAACCATTTTGTGCAGAAAAGTGAGTTACACTTCTGCTTTGCTATTTTGATCCCTGTAGCACCTGCTGTTCTTTCATTCTGACCCACTGATGCAGAGTGGCTAATTTAACAACAAATTATAGTTATATCTTATCTTATATAACTCTTCTGTTAATTTTTCCATGTTTATCACAAGGGCTCTCAACTATTTTTAAATAGTGACTCCTGTATGGTGAAAAAGTCTAATTTCTCCATCTGCCATGTAAAACCAACAGTAGAATCAGGTGCAGGTTAATGTTAATGCCTTTTCACTGAAACATGATTTTATGGTCTCCAAAGTTATTGTTTTAAACATGTACCATATGAAGAACTTATTCTGCTAGCCTAGCCATTTACTTAAAAAAAATGCATGCAGTAACTTTTGAAATTGCTTTCCCAAGCACCCCATTTTTTAGGAACTCCACTTCCCAGAATTCTCACCACCACCTACCACCAACTACACTTGCACCAACTCACTGCCTTTCTAATTAGGTTCAGCTGTTTCTCACTACACTATGTGTATATAGACTCCTTGAGCTCTCATTGTTAAGTCTAGTTTGTGTATCTCTGCCTACTTTATGATGCCTTTTGTCACTCATGTTCCAGTCTGTGTTTTCTGTGTGTGACTCTGCTTTAGTTTTCTGTTTTTCTGCTCTTTTTTTGCTACCTTTAGCTTTGTTGTTTACCTAGTAATCTGTTTATGGTTTTGATTCTATTGCCTGACCAACACTTCACCTAGTAGCTTATAAGAAAGGACTTTGTGCAGATATGGTCACAGAATTAGCTTGCCATGATCTATCTTCTAACTTAGACTTCCTTATTGACCTTTCCATTTGTCTGAATAACATCCTTCTGAAATGGCATTTGAAAAGCAAATGCTCAGCATCTTTGGAGCAACAGACACCCACCCCATCCAATGCAGGTGGAGGAGCAGTGGTGATAACAGGATTGTCTCTGTTTGTATTGTGGATAGTCTGGCCATCATCTCTGTGAATGCCAAGCCTGCTCTCATAGATGAAATTCAGTGGAAGTAAGAACATGTAAGAAGGCAGGTTCTCTTTGCTGCATTTACTCCCTGAGTTTAATGAAACTACACTATCACCATACTGTATCGTAAATACAATACATTGGGACAAAACATAAGCTTATCACAAGGACTCATTTGGCTTTTTTTCCATTGCTCAGAGACAAAGACCTACACGCTCTTGAATCAGAGATACTGCTGGGACAGAAAGTTTCAGGATGTGCACCCTTTCCTTTCCACTTGTTCTGTCTGTGCTCAAGTCAGGACTCTAAGAACCCTCTTAGTGGGGAAACTACTGCCAGAATACCCATGGTTCCACACTGCTCTTGATTTTGTCATAGATTTACCTCAATTGTATGGAAATATTACAACACTTACAGTAGTATACAGATTTACTGAGGTATTACAACACTGCCTCCTGCCTTCTGAATTGCTAAACAACTTTTCCATTGGGTTCTTTAGTTTTTAAAGCATTCATGAAGACATAGTCTCTGATAGAGGGACCCTGTTAATTTCCCAGATATGGAAGACATTTATGTAAATGTTGGGGTTCAGATTAACTCCTAGTGAGCCTCACTTTATAGTTCCTAGTGAAATCAGCACATTGTTCATTTGTGTGTGCTACAATGACATCAAACAAGATGGGAAAATGTGATGATATGGTATAAATATAACTGATCATCTATAGTTGATTGATATGGAAACTTTGTTCACTCTGGCCCACATTCCTGACTGCATTACTGTGTCCAGTCCAGCTCAGAATTTCTGCCCTAAAAATCCTCTACATGTTATTTTAAGGGCCCAGCTCTAACCACTGTAACCACCTACACAATAACCATATAAAGAGGGGCTACAAATAGCCTATTTCAGCTAAAAAAAAAACAGTTTAAATTATTATTTTATCCCACTGAAATATTCCATAAGTTTGTCTGCATAGAAGTTTATAATAAATCGAAAGCATGTCGTAGTTTATAAATGACTGAGTAGACATTTGTAATTGTAATCTACTTAGTCAAACTGCAATTGATTGATTGCTTACAACTGTGTTTGTTACTGTTTTGCTCTCAGAACCAATTTCTCTATACAAAAACAATTACCGATTACTGAAGAGGAACCTGCTACCACAGTAAATAAGTCCATTAATACATCCTTTGGGAATACTTTAACAAATCATTTCCAATGTATCTGACAGGAGGTAGCTTTTCAATTATTTGTGTTATTATTTGCTGTAACCATTTGTCTTCATCATCTCTAAGTGAGTAGACAGCTCATATAATGCTCCTGTAGAAGTGACACAGTGGTGAACTGGAACCTGATGCTTATTCTCAGACAGCTCAGAGGTTCCATTCATGTCAATGCATTTGCAACACACTTGACAAGGTAGTTTCCTCACTGTTTGAGCTTAAGTAATGCAGTTGGTTATGAGGGAGCTCATTGAGAGTTATGGTTAATTTCATTTGTGTCCTGTAACTACTGAATCCAGCAGCAAAATCCCTTTGCCTGAGTTCCCTTTAATGGAACATGGCTGATTTAATTGTTTCATTTGCCTAGTATATTTCTAAACCAATTAATGTCATAGTTGAGACAAAAATGTTAGCTAATTAACCTCATGACACAATATGTTCAATCACACACTGCAGACAGCAGTCAGACTTTCCTGTATATATGTTGAGGAAGCTGCTGTGGAAAGGATTTGAGCAGTTTTTATGCCAAAATTGTTCAGTTGCTCTGAGCAGTTTGCCGGATGTTATATAACATCAGATGCACTAATATCGCAACATTTGGGTGCATGTAGTGAGGAGTTAACACAGAAACTGTGAACATCAGTATTCAGATCTCAGACGTAACTACAGACTTAAGCACTATTTAAACACTTGCACAACATTGCACAAGATTGTTTTGAAGGTCTAAATTAAAATGTAAGGAGTAAAAAGTAAGTTATTTTTCTTGGAAATGTAAGAGTATTCATTTTCAATAACTCAAGTAAAGTATAAATATAGCAAAATAATACTTAAGTATAGTAAGAAAGCACAATTGCGCTAGTATTTTCCACACTGATTGCATACCAAAACATACAAAACACAAATAAAACTTGAACATTTGAAATATTTGAAACTACTAGTTCTTTTTAGTGCTTTTTCATACTTAATAATCTGGATGCAGTAATGTTAATATGATGTCGTAGAATTGAGAGCTCTTGAAAAAGTCCGCACCTCCGGGGTTGGGGGTCGATTCCCACCACCGCCCTGTGTGTGCAGAGTTTACATGTTGTCCCCGTGTTTCGGGGGTTTCCTCTGGGTACTCCAGTTTCCTCCCCAGTCCAAAGACGTGTTGTAGACCGATTGGCATTTCCAAATTGTCTGTAATGTGTGAATAGGTGAGTGAATGTGTGTGCAGTTGTGCCCTGCGGTGGGTTGGCACCCTGTCCACGGTGCCCTGAGTCCCCGGGGATAGGCTCCAGGCTCCCCTGCAACCCTGTGTAGGATAAGCAGTACAGAAGATGGATGGATGGATGAAAAAGTCCTACTTTCTGAGTGGGAACTGCAAGTTGGAGATCAAATGTTCTAGGTTGAGCTGATTGATTTGAATTGAATTTTAATTTGAGGTAAGATTTTCTAATAGATTCCTAGTAGATTTTCATCATTAGAATGTAAGAATCACTGACACCTCAAAACACAAGAACAAGCAATCACTCTCCACAGATGAAAGCACTGTGTGTGTTCTTGTTATGAGGGATGTTATGACTTAGGCCAGAAAATAGCCAAGCTGCTGTTTGGAGGAGTTTATGGTTCAGTGCTTACCTTTAGCTTAATCTAACTTCTTATAATGTTCTTAATATTTGCTAGTATGTGGATTTAGCTAATGTCATGTTATGTTGTTTGTTTTTTTTCCTTACATCTGTGAAAATTGTATGTAATTTTCATGCAAGTCTTTTATACTTGATAATCATATTGTGTGATTTATTTATTTATTTATTTATTTATTTAAAATCTATGATTATAAATTAGTAAAGTAAAATGCAACATTTTTCATTTATTTAACATTTTGTCCTACCGCTTTGTTGGAAGCTGTAACAGTAACACACAAACACTAAATACATTGATGGAACAATACCACAAGAGCCTTAAAACACCACCAACTAATAAACAATTGCAACAGTGATAAAACAAATGAATATAGGCAATTTTCCAGAACAGGAGTTTGTGAAGCTGAGAGAGTGGAAAGTTTAAATAGTCCATGATTAAAGAGCTCCAGGTGTTAATACACAAAGGGAAACAGAGTGTTGTGGGTGAATTTTCAGGGTAGATCTGTGACAGAAGCTGAACATAATGATTTTATCAGTGTAGACTCACATTTCTTCATTTGCATATAGTCTCTAATATCTGAACCTTTCCAGTAAAAGGTGTGTAAAGTAAAAGGTAAACAGGCGTGCAGCACAGTGCCACTGTCTGTACCTGTAACTGTTGTTTTCCTTAACAAATTACAAATAGCAATGTGCAGAATGTAATTTTATTCCTGAACTCCTGAATTTATACAGTTTCTCAGCTACTTCATTTGAGTTGATAATTGGTCATGTGGAAGTTGCTGGCAAACTTTCTATCTCATGTGGCTATTAAGCTAGGGAACTATCTTTTGAAATAAGGATGCCTTTCCCAAGTCAACAAAATGTTGTTTTTAGTTGATAACAATAGCCACCTAATAATATTTAATCAGATTAACTTTTTTGGATTTGTGTTTGTTACATTCCAAAAATATCAGAAAAGTCAGAATCTACTACGAAGCTGGAAGCGGTGCTGCTCTGAGTCAAACTGGGGTCTTTTAAGCTGTATTTCATTATGACATACATTACGACATTATTCTTTTAATAACGATGCAGAACTTTCAAGAACTTTCATTCACAAAATATCTTCACTTCCACATAGACCGCAGAGGAAGAGGGACGCTGTATGCAAGTTTCATTCATTACATTCTAAGTTGATTTTGCATTTCCTGGATGCCAGAACCTTGAGTGCAGTGCAGTGAAGATAATTTGTGAATAAAGACTTAATTTTAGTTTTTTTGCCCACACAAAGCATTCGTATCGCTTCATAAAATTGGGATTAAACCACTGGAGTCACATGGATTACTTTTATGATGCCTTTATTAACTTTTGGGAGTTTGAAAGTTTTGGTTACATAGACTGTCAATGGAGGGACAGAAATCTCCCAGGTTTCATTAAAAATCTTCATTTGTGCTCCCAAGATGAACAAAAGTCTTATAGGTTTGGAACAACATGATGACAGAATTTTCATTTTTGGGTGAACTTTAAGGCACAATTAGTCAATTAAGTTCTGAGACTACAACTAGAAGAGTGTCCAAACATTTGCACATGCCATAGTTATTTTTTAAGTTAAAAAAAAATAAATAAATAAAGTAACTGTAAAAATATTATGCTGCAGAGGTTGTGTTTACTTCTTTTTCACTAAATCAACAAAATATGTAGTTTGGATGGGATGCTCAAACTTTTGCAAGTTAATATTTGTAAAATTAATTCAATGATTAATTGATATCACTGCTGAAGTCTCCAAAAAATATGCTGCTCTGTGCACTGTGCATGGCCTGTGTGAGGTATATGCAGCAGCGGCTCTGTAAATAAATTTTCTCTGTAAATAAATTTTCTGTACAAACAAAAGAAATAAATTTCTTTTGTTTGTACAGAAATATGTTAGAAATATGGTTTATTTTGGAGCGCTGTAAAGCAGAATTTAGGTTGGGCTACTGGAGCAAACCACTGATGATTGATGATGATAGACAAAAAAGCAACACAAAATTTAGTGTGCCTTGTATTCATCTCATGCTAATGAACTGCAAGCAGGGTTGTCAGGGTGACAGTTTTTTTTTTGTTGCACATACTCTTACCCCAATTTTTACACCTAATTGGGCTTGTTTTGGAAGTTGCTGGTGGAAAAAGCAAGTCCAATTACCTTAAACATAGGCTATAGCAAACAAAGGGGAACAAATGTGAGTACATACAGTGAGAGTGTCTACAATGTACAGAAAAATTTCTGTATATGCAAATCAGAAGTGTGTGATTTACCCACTGTGAACTTGTTCCCCATGCAAAGACTGAGAAGAAAAATGCATCTCCCTTATTCAAAGCCAGTTTTTGAGCTACTTTCAGGTCTTTTGTGGAGTTTTTTAAATGAACCCTGCCCACAAACTTTCACATACAGCATTTTTGTTTCATCCTGTGCGATCCCAGTCCCAATGCACATTTCTAGTCAGAACATGAAACTTTCTATAAAAACAAAACAAAAAACCCTAATAGTGTATTACTTTAGAACACATTATCTGTATATATAAATATGGATAATGTATTTGTGTTCAGTTTCATGTCTAGTAGGAAGTAATGATGTATTAAGGCAGCTCCGAGCAGTGGCTGATGTGGCATCTAGTGTTGTCTTATATAAATGGTTGGCATCTTTTTTCAGTGTTACTTTCCTGCAATGTTCAGCAAAATATCTTAATGAGTTGAGCAAAGCCCCGATGTTTTGGCCTGGGTAAAGTTTTTCATTTTTTCAAAATAGAGAGCCATTTTTTGTCATGTCAGCTAGTGAGAAGCTAAACTGATTGTACTTCATTGCTATTAAAGAAGATGTAACAGAAGGCACAGTAGAACAGACCACTCGAAAATAAGAATGTAAATGGCGTCAAATTAAATTGGTAGTATTCCTAACAGCATGGAAGGAGAGCCTCCTGAGCTACAGAAAATCTCTTAGTGCTGTAGCAGAATTAACTAGGAATAAGACCACCACAGAAGCAGACACACCTTCAGTATTTAGTAGCAATGACTTCATGATTTGGACAAAATTGAAAATATCAGGCAAAAAAATTCAGACTATTAATTTAAACCCAGAAAATCTGATAACTAACGCTGTAGATAATAACATATCAGATCAGGGATAAGAATGTTTTACTCCCCTTTGAGAGACCAAACTAACATCAAAATCATCAACTTGTGTACTAGATCCTTTACCAACGCAGATAATTCCAGAAGCAATCAAACCTCTTCTAAAAAATCAGTTCTTCACTTAGCACCGGCTATGTACCTAAATCTTTTAAACTAGCAGTCAAAAACCTGACCTCGACCCCTGTCAGCTGTCCAACCATGCTTAGTAACTTCATTCTACTTAATTCTGACAAGTCAGAAGTACTTGTACTAGGACCACATGCAGCTAGAAGTAAGCTTTCTGATTACATAATAACTCTGGATGGCCTTTCTGTTTCATCATCTGCAGCAGTAAAAGACCTTGGTGTGATTATTGAACCCAGTCTTTCATTTAAAGCTCATGTAGATAATATTACTAGGATAGCCTTCTTTCATTTCAGAAATATTGCTAAGATAAGAAAATATAATGTCGATATGTAATGCAGAAAAAGTAGTTCATGCTTTTGTTACCTCTAGGTTGGATTATTGTAATGCAAGCTAGAAAAAACAAGCTCCAGTTAGTCCAGAATGCAGCAGTCAGAGTTCTTACTAGAACCAGAAGATATGACCACATCACCCCTATCTTATCCACACTGCATTGGCTCCCAATCAAATCTCATATTAATTATTAAAATACTACTATTGACCTATAAAGCACTAAATGGTCTCGCGCCACAGTAGATGAGCAAACTTTTGGTCTTTTATGATCCGTCATGCCTACTTCGTATCAAAGGGTGCAGGCTATTTGTTGGTACCTTGAATAGTGAAGGCTCAGACACAGTCTCAGTCTTTAAGTCTAGGCTGAAAACATATTTGATTAGTCAAGCCTTTAGTGAATAGTTTTTTTGGGAATAGGTAACGGAGCAGGGGTTAGGGTTGGGTTAACCCTAACCCTAGGAGCACATTGAAACCAAAAGATGGTTTAAAGATGGTTGTGGATGTTCTTCCTTCGATAGCCTTAGGACTGCAAATGCTACAAACAGCTTTGCACAAGTCTCCATCTTTGAACAGTCAATAACATCAACAAAATAGACTTCAAGTTAAAAGTATAATGTCTATAAGTCAGAAATAACTCTGATGTTTATATTCATAAGTTGCTCATAAGTTCCTGGTTACACAGTTGTACATTTTGACACTATAGTACACAGTTATAGAAGGAATTTATTTATACTTGCACTATCTGGTGTCACCCAGATGAGGATGTGACAATTCAAATGAAAATGCAAATCACATATTACCATTTTCATTTTCATTTACACGAACATATAATGTCTGTCAAATTTCAAATGGCAAAGCAAAGTCCGTTTCCAATTGCATAAAACCCTTCATAATTTTTGTAATTTTATTCTTATCTAAATTTATGGAAATCGAATCGCAATGTTCTTTCTGTGTCTCTGAAGATGAATCAGTACCTTCATCTACTGTTTTACATGTCCCAATTCAACCTCATTCTGGACTGAGATCTCACTACTTATTTTTCTCTCATTCAGTAACTTATCTGATATCAAAGAAAAAATGGTCCTGTTCAGTAACACTGGTTCTGTCCTTTTGGACAATGCTGTTAAAATCCTGTGCTTCTTGGGCAAATATCACATCCACAAATCCAGAGCGACAGCTTCGAAACCTGATTGTACTTTATTTTGCTTTGAGATAAAAGGTTTTGCTGATTTCCTTTGTAAATTATAAAGAAACAAAAAGTCGTTAAAACATTCCTCATGTACAGTTCAGCACATTTTCCTTCTTGGCCACTGACTGTGACTGACGTCACTTCCAAACACACACACGCCCCACAGCACACTGCGATTCCAGTTCAGCTTTTACAGGCTGCGTGTGCAAAGCCGATTAAATCAAATAGCAAACCGGTAATTGTTGTTGCTGTTGCGATATGACAGGGTCATAACTCATAAGACATAGGCAGTGCAATTGCAAATAGACTTTGCTTTTCCATTTGAAATTTGGCAGACATTGTAGGTTCGTGTAAATGAAAATGCAAACGGTAATACGCGATTTGCATTTTCATTTGAATTATGTCACAATTTATGCGACCACAAATAGAAAACGCAATTTGCAATTATTTTTGAAAATAGTCCGGAAAATACTTCTATGGTTAAAAGCGCTATACAAATAAAACTGAACTGAACTGAACCACCGTGGATGCATTTGGTGTCTGTTCAGAAGTTTTTTCAGAGTTACTGATGGGGACAACTGGCCTTTACTTCTCACAAATCCCTCATCCTGCGTTCTTTAAAGCAAGACTCCTCGTTAAACCTTAATTATATTTTACACATTGCCATAAGGAGGCTTATGCAAGCAGTGAGGACATTCATGGTTCCAGAAAAAAACATTTATCCAATTTATACAATTATGATTCAGCAAATTGTATTTGAACAGTGTTTAGCAAAATCGCCTAGATACTTGTATATGGATGCCTTTATATTAATGGTATGGATAAATTATATCATTAAATACACCTAAACTGTAGTATTATTTTGACTTACATATTGACCGACATATTATTTTGACCTAAAAAAAAATAAATCAAGTAATAACAAATCACAGTAGTAGTAAATCAGTGGGTGTTATTCTGCCTGAGACCAGCAGAGGGGGCCGAGACACCATCCAATTTAATATTCAGGACGTAATTAAGAACAGACCATTACAACTACAAAAAGGCTGCTTGCATAAAACGGTCTTGCCTCAAAAAAAAAAAAAAATAAAAATTTTTTACATATATATATGAAATATAGGAAATAGTGATCTGAAGATATTTAAGGCTATATATATATTTCCTACAAAAATCATTAAATCACATTTTGCTTTTTGTCTCTTCTACTGAATTGCCATATATAGATCATAGCCCAGACCCAATCAAGGTCCAAGTCTATGCGTTCCTCACAGTGACCACCTCTATAGAGCTATGACTTGATAAGGAAAAAAAAAGTCAATAAATCAAAAGGAATTTGACTTCCTCAGGAAATTATCTGAAGGGAAAGGTGTTCGACTGAATAATTTACTGCTCAACAATGAGCCGAACGGATAGCTGGACACAACGGCATAGTCGAAGAATTAGCTGGCCTCTAAACGATATATTATTATGAATGGAGTGTGTTTTCACTGATGCTTTAGTTAAGTGCTGGTAGGACTCTACAGCTATATCTAAAAGTACTCAAAAGGAAGTGTGCTATAGTTAAGAAACTCTGGTGGCACAGAGCTTTATTATTTTGGAAAGGCAATTAATATGTTCAAATTAACAGCACTAGTGACAAACATATTGTCTCTCTCCTTTGCATGATGAAGTGCTGAATGGAAAAGCTGTTACAGTCATTGAAAAGCACTGAATTTCCAGCTTGTAATCAAAGTACACAGTGCCAAGATGAGTGCTGAGTGCAGCATCACAGCACATCACCTCGAAAATATATAGTCATGGCCAAGATTAAAAAAGTATAAGACCTGTAACCCTGCATGATATGAGCAAGTTTTTTTCCATTTATGAGAAAAAAGGAAATACATTTTTCTATATAGTAATAATCCAAAGGTAATAATTTTATTCTTTGTTGGAAAAAAATAACTTTGTTTTATCTGTACAATGAGACCATTTTCAAAGGACTCTAAGAAAAAAAAAATACAGTATATGCAAAACAGAGTAGAAAACTAGTATTGCCACATTTGAACCAAATAAATGTAAAAAGTAATAACTGTACATTTTCTACAGGGAGTGGCGAAAGCTGATACCAATCCTTGGAAAACTAAATTGATGTTTTATTAAATGTACCACACAAAGTACCTAAGTTCATTCAAAAACATATGTACTGAGTCTTCAGCTTTGACAATTAACCTGCAGCTTGTTTTTAGGTTGAGGTATAACGCTAATGGCAATAAAACCAATTATATAAAAAGCAGACATCAATCAACAGTTGATTTAGTGCTATCAATATTTGATATATAAAGAATAATCTGAATTACAATACATTACATTAAGATGAATAAAAAGCACATACTGTTCACACATATGCACATACACACATAAATACAAAGCAATAAATGCATCCACCCACACAGTAATGATATCTAATCCATCAGTTACCGATTAAAGGCCTCCTCTTTCCATGTCAGGCACTTTTGAGAGCTCTGGGTGATCCAGTGTTTTGCATTCACAGACTGGTTTTAGTTTAGGTTTTTTGGCTGTTTCCATTACATCCATTCATGCTAGGTGATACAAGCCATATCCCAGCGGTGTTCCATACACTCCAAGTGGCGAAACAGGCACCAGGGGCCTCTGGTAAGGAAATGAGTTGCTGTAGAGTGGTTGCCCAACAGGCAGTGCCACAGCAAAAGATGGACATGGTGTCAGTGGAGATTTAGTAACCAGTTTGAGTTTCTCGAGTTCAGCCTCATGCAGTCGCTTGGCCTTGGCACGGCGGTTCTGGAACCAGATCTTTACCTGAGTCTCTGTAAGCGTGAGTGAGCTGGAGAACTCGGCACGCTCAGCAATGGACAGGTACTGCTTTTGGTGGAACTTACGCTCAAGTGCCAGCAGCTGAGCTGTGGTAAAGGGTGTGCGTGGTTTGCGGTTGGACTTGTGCTTGCGCAGCGTGCACTGTGGACTCACCTGCCCTGTGGAATGGAATTAAAGAACATAAACTGTTATTCTACTTTTTACTGGGTTATTTGACAAATCACTAATGATTTTAAGAACAGTACTGAGTTTCACATTTCTTTGCTAGGATTTTAGCAATGTGATGACAGTTTATATTCTAATTGAGTGGTCAGTGGGTGCATATGATAATTGCACTATACGGATGTTGAAAAAAGGATAAACCAATCGGGGTCATGCATTTTCCTGTTTCTGTTTTTTAGCTGTTTCAGCTAGCTACACTCTGAGCATAGAGAGTTCCAGGTGACAGCCTATAAAGTAGTGGAGTGCCAGCACAACTGTTACACGTTCGTTTTCTCTAAATGCACAAAAAAAAAGTGCCAAACAGGTACAGGAATTATTATTCTAATATACTTTTCCCTTACATGTTCAAAAGTGAAATCAGTACAGTTGTGTAAACATTACATTCACAGCATTTAGAAGATGTTCTTATCCAGAGCGTCTTACAGAAGTGCCATCAAAAGCATTTCCTCATGCTAGGTCACTAGGTCAGGGACTGAGAGTACCATCAAGCTAAAACCATGTTGGGAGTTAGCTCTACACTAACTGTTAGCTTAGTTTGTGCTTGTAGTTAGTTACAGTAATGTAGGTTTATAGCATTTTGCTGCTTTGCTGGTAGAGCTGGAACACAGGACTCCTTCTGGCTTCTGTGAAATTGTACAGTACTCGCTGACATGTCGCTGAACATATTGGTGAAATGGCACATGAGCAAAATTAAGTAAACATGCATGTGATGTTATGTAGGAAGTACAGAAGTCTGTCACTGAAATCACAAAAAAATAAACGAAATAAAATAAAATAAAATGTTCTCTCCATGTTTCCTCCCACCTCCCCAAAGCAATGCCTGCAGGTTGGATTAGCAACTCCAAACTGCCCCTAACTGTGACTGTGTGTGTTCATGGAGCCTGAGCCAGTGTTCCTGCGCTTCACTCCAGATCCACCACAAGCCAGACCATCGAGCTCGAGCTCTCTCATTTTATATATATATTCCTCTCTCTCTCATTTTATATATATATTCCTCTCTCTATCATTTTATATAATTATAAAATAATAATATATATAAATATAAATAATAATAATATAATATATATATATATATATATATATATATATATATATATATATATATATATATAAAATTAATGTAAATTTGAATAGCTTGCTACACGCTTTAATGTAGGCGAGACTCAGTTTTGTTAAAAATATTGACATTATACACATTTAAATAGGCGATTTACCTCCTAGCATTTACCGTCTTTTACATTTATTTATTTTATTTAAGAAAAAAATTAAACTCTTTAAAGAAAATGTCCGCTAATGAATACGGGGAAACTTACGTGTGTGTGAAAACGCAGAGTTAGTTACCCAGGCAGCTTGGATCTCCTCAGGCTCTGGAGACTCCGACTTGACGAGTGAAGTTCGGACACTTTCCGTGTTTTGGGGCGATGAGACCTGACTTTGCCCGAACAGGTACTCGGAACTTTTCCTCCGCTCCTTGGTGCTTTTGTCGCAGGCTATGAGCGACTCCACGCTGAAGGAAAGAGTCGGAGCCTGAGCTCTGCGTTGCTCCATCACCGCCCTCTGTCCGTGTCCTTGTCCGTGACGCTTATCTCTTTCTCTCTAACTCGGAGCGATAAACACTGCAGCTGTAACGAGTCTTCCGCGGTTACCGCTTTCACTCAGCTGACTCGTGTGACTCACAGGTAGCCTTTGACCCCCGACTACCTACGAGCCTGAGATTGTGGACCAATAGGAGCCCCGTCTGATCTGCAGCCAGAACTTAACGCTCGGCTTGCTCGCTTGTGATTGGCTGTGCGAGGATTTGCAATTAGACCGCTGCCGCGTGAAGTGACTGATGTTGTGATGAGTAGTTAATGCAAGTTACTGCTCTACGCATGTTACAGATACACAGGGCTTCATGTGAAGAAAACTTTACAGAAAGTGCAGGTTAGATATATTTTGTTCATACATTGCCACTGAACACTGAGGTAAACAATTCACATCTAATAGTGTTAACAGTGTTATTAATGATCACAAATAGGTGCCTCAATATTAGGCAGGTTTTATGGCAGAATTTATGATGTCCCTTTTAAAATACTGATTTTTTTCTATACAATAAATGTTTTGTAACAGCTTGTAATGTTGGCCACCGAGAGTTGTGCAGAAGTGCTAAGTAAAGCTTCTCTAACCAAGCCAATTTACAAGGTTAAAACAAGGTAAGCTCACTCTCTCTCTCTCTCTCTCTCTCTCTCTCTCTCTCTCTCTCTCTCTCTCTCTCTCTCTCTCTCTATATATATATATATATATATATATATATATATATATATATATATATATATATATATATATATATATATATATATACAGACGCACACTTACTGAGCACTTTATTAGGAACACTATACTAATACTGGGCAGGGCCTCCCTTTGCTCTCAAAACAGTCTCAATTCTTTGTGCCATGGATTCCACAAGAAACATTCCTTTGAAATTCTGGTCCATGTTGACATGATTGCATCATGCAATTCCTGCAGATTTTCATGCTGCGAATCTCCCATTTAACCACATGCAAACTCTTTACCTTCCTGCCATCTTGCAAACGGTACCAAAGCATTTGGGCCCTCACGGCCAGACTGTGTAACAGTTTCTTCCCCAAGCCATCAGACTCCTCAACACTCAGAGACTGGACTGACAACACACACACACACACACACACACACACACACACACACACACTCAACTGAACACCATCCCACTCCCTTTGCACATCTCTGTATTTACTACCTACATTTTTGCTGCTACAGTATTTATAAAATATTGTATATAATTTTTTGTCACTACTTATACTCTCTACCTGGCTGCTACCCCAAAAACTGCTAAGTCCATATATATTATAAGTTTATCTGCTGAATACTATGCCATAGTTTGTTATGTTTACAATCACTGCAATTTATTATATTGTTACGCTTTTGCACTACTGTTATATCTCATTCACTTTCTTACCTGAACTGTGTACTGGTCGGCGCTGCCTGTATCTTACTGTGCCTATTGTCCTGTTTTGGTAGTCATTGTACTGTCTTATGGTGTTTGCACATGCTTGCACATGCACTGTATGTAGAAATGTGTAGTCTCTTGTAGTTCAGTGTTGTTTGATGTAGCACCATGGTCCTGGCGGAACGTTGTTTTGTTTTACTGTGTACTAACTAGCTGTATATGGTTGAAATGACAATAAAGCCACTTGACTTGACATGCCAAAAGTTGTTCTATTGGATTCAGATCCGGTGACTGGGAAGACCACTGAAGAACAATGAACTCATTGTCAAGTTAATGAAACCAGTTTGAGATGGATTTTTCTTTGTGAAGTGTGCATTATCATGCTGGAAGTAGCCATTAGAAGATGGGAAAATTGTGGCCATGAAGGGATGCACATGGTCAACAACAATACTCAAATAGGCTGTAGTGTTTGAATGATGGTTGATTGGTATGAACAGGCCCAAAGTGTGCCAAGAAAACATTCCCCACACCATCACACCACCTCCACCAGCCTGGACTGTTAACACAAGGCAGGTTGGGTCCATGGATTCATGCTGTTGGTGCCAAATTCTAACCCTACCATCTGTGTGCCTCAGCAGAAATTGAGATTCATCAGACCAGACTATGTTTTTCCAGTCTTCTACTGTCCAGTTTTGGTGAGCCTGTGCCCACTGCATCCTCAGCTTTCTGTTCTTGCCTGACAGAAGTGGAACCAAATATGGTCTTCTGCTGCTGTAGCTCATCTGCCTCAAGGTTTGACGTGTCATTTCTGACACAGCAATCCCTTACTGATTGTTTTTCAGTGATGAGATCAAGTGATGTATGAGCAATGTAATGAAGGTTTTACTTTTCAGCATGGATATTTTCTGCATGTCACTAATGAAAAGCAATAGCGTCTGTGTATTGTATTTCATGTTCTTTAACTGCTGTGATTTCTATCTGAAATGGAATTGCACAGAAAATGCCATGTAGTGGTGTGACTTGCTTTTGAAGGTGGATAACATTCACTTTTGACACAAATTTAAGATTTAATTTCTAAAAACGCTCTCCTGCTGATTGTTTTTCATTAAAGGGATCAAGTGATGTAAGAATGGAATGAAGGTTCCAGTGTGGCATGTTGTCTGCATATCACAAATGAAAAATGATTAACACAGTGTGGTACCCTAGGTTGACCACACTTGAAGTGCCCCCCTCCTCCCACTTCACATCTAAAAAATTTACTATGGCTCTAAAGAAAGACCATAGATTTCATGAGCTAAAGTACAGTATCACCACACATACTACAGAAAAATGTAAGACCCAATCAAAAAACCTGACACCATAGATAGACATGGGCCTACAAATGCCATTCTAGCCCGTGCACTGATGCTCAAATCTGAATGCAACTTACATGCCAATGAAACATGTTATGCCAAATATCATTATTTCCATTATAAATGGCCTGTATGAGGACTACATGCAAAACCATTACAGATCATTGTACACATATACCAAATAAGGCAAGCCCAAGAAAGACAACCATATCTACAGCTGATGTTTAGTCATTCTTCCTCCGTTGTTAATAATAGCTTTATTCGTGCAAAGTGTATATTTGTTAGCTCTCTGATAGAGAAGATTACAGCATTAGAGGTGCGCATCCACACTCTAGAGAGGGTTAGTGAGAGTAGCAGCAAGAGCAGTGTATTTTCTATAGGAGAAAGTCTGGATGTCTTAGGCGGAGTTAGCAATCACCCAACTTCGGCATTAGAGCCCTCACAGGGGGCGAATGAGTGACGACTCAGAGGCATAATCGCAAAGCCAAAGCTAATGCTAAGGCTCACCCATGGGAGCACAACTCCTCTCCGCTTCACGTGTCTAACAGGTTTGCTCTCCTCAGTGCAGCACCTGCTGAGAAACCTGAAAGAGCTCTGGTTATAGGAGACTCTATCTTAAGGCATGTGAAATTAGCTAGGCCTTTGGGGGCACCAGCAGCACTAGTTAGGCGTATACCGGGAGCCAGGGCACCAGACATAGCAGGTAATCTTAGGGTCTTAGGCAAGCACAGGTTCTCAAAGATATTTTTTCATGTAGAAGCTAATGATATACGCCTTTGACAGTCAGAGGTTACTAACATTGTAGGGGTGTGTAAATTAGTAATATGCTCTGGCCCCATCCCTATGCGGCGTGGCGATGTAGCTTACAGCAGGTTATGGTTGCTGAACTGCTGAATGTCCAGGTGGTGCTCCGAAAACAATGTGGGCTTTAAAGATAATTGGAGTAGTTTTGAGGGCAAGGCTGGTCTGTTAGGGCGGGACGGTGTCCATCCCACTTGGGAACGTGCTGCTTATTTCTTGCAGCATAGCACATAGTCTCAGAACAGGCTTAGTTAATCGGTGACAATCCAGGGCCAAGGCCAGGGAGCAGACAAGCAGGCTAAACTGACCGTCTGCTAGCTGCACTGAGTCGTCACTCAGGTTCCACTATATTGAGACTCTGTCTGTTCCCTGAGCAATTGAAAAATGTAGAAATACTCAGAAAGTTTGTTTTAGCTAACATAAAATTAGATCATAGTGGACAGCCAACAGGTTGAATATTAGATCTCTTACATCTAAAGTGCTTATTGTTAATGAAACCTTTACTGATCAGGAGTTTGATGTACTGTGTTTAACAGAAACATGGATTAAACCAAACGAGCAATGTAGCATTAAATGGAGCTAGTCTTCCTGGATACAGTTACATACATCAGCCCCATCTAACTGGCAGAGGAGGAGGCGTCGCAGCTATTTATAATGATAATCTAGGCATCACACAAACACCTAGTCATAAATTCAACAGGTTTGAAGTTCTTTATACTAACATAATGTACATAGCCACAAAGAATAAGTCTACCCAGGTGATTCCACTAAATTTGAATTTTCAAAACCCCCAGGGCCATATTCTGAATTCCTGGTTGTTTCTTTAGACAAAGCATTATTTGTTGGAGACATCAGTATTCATTTTGATAACCCAGAAGACTCTCTGAGAACAGCGGTTGTGTCCAGTCTAGATTCAGTAGGGGTTAATCAGAACATAATAGGACCCACTCACAGTGGTGGTCACACTCTTGATGTAATACTAACATTCAGATTAAATATAAAAAATATAACACTCAAAAACATAAATGGTTTCAAACTAAATTGGTAGTATTTCAAACAGCATAGAAAGAGAGGCTCCTGAGCTATAGGAAAGCTCTTAGTGCTGCTAGATCAATGTATCTCTCCACCCTAATTGAAGACAACAGAAATAATCCTAGATTCTTATTTAATACTGTAGCAAAATTAACTAGGAATAAGACCACAATAGAAACACACATACAATCATTATATAGCAGTGATGAGTTCATGAATTTGTTCAATGGTAAAATTGAAAATATCAGGCAAAAATTCAGACTATTAATTTAAAACCGGACAGTTTTATAACTAACCCTGTAGATAATAATATAATGATGTCAGATCAATGATTAGAATGTTTTATTTATTTAATTTTACTAATTTCCTCATCAAAATCATTAACTCGTATACTAGATCCCTTACCTACATGTTTCTTCAAACAGATAATTCCAGAAGCAACTGAACCTCTTCTTCCCTTAGAACTGGCTATTTACCTAAATCTTCTAAACTAGCAGTTATCAAACCCCTGATTAAAAAACCTGACCTCAATCCCTGTCAATTGTCCAACTATAGGCCAATGTCAAATCTCCAAGATCCTAGAAAAGGTTGTAGCACATACCTACATAGGAATAACATTCATTAATGTATCAGTCAGGATTTAGGCCTCATCATAGCACAGAGACAGCGCTGGTTAAAGTGGTAAATGACTTACTGCTGGCCTCTGATCAGGGTTGTGACCCCTTGCTTGTGCTGCTTGACCTTAGTACAACTTTTGATACCATTGATCATGCTATTCTCCTCGATAGACTGGAAAATGTAGTAGGCATTAAGGGAACGGCCCTTTCCTGGTTCAGGTCTTATTTGACTGATTGTTATCAGTTTGTAAATGGTGACTTCTGTACGCATACTAAGGTAAAGTTTGGTGTTCTGCAAGGTTCTGTTTTAGATACTGGATGCTTATTAACTTCCTTTTACTCAATTCTGACAAGACAGAAGTACTTGTACTAGGACCTCATGCAGCTAGAAGTAAGCTTTCTGATTACATAAAAACTCTGGATGACCTTTCTCTTTCATCATGTGCAGCACTAAAAGACCTTGGTGTGATTATCGACACCAGTCTTTCATTAGAAGCTCATGTAGATAATATTACTAGGATAGCTTCCTTTCATCTCAGGAATATTGCTAAGATAAGAAAATATATTGTCACTACACAATGCAGAAAAATTAGTTCTTTTTTTTTTTTTGTTATTGTAATGCCTTACTGTCTGGATGTTCCAGTAGATGTATAAATAAGCTCCAGTTAGTCCAGAATGCAACAGCGAGAGTCCTTACTAGAACCAGAAGATATGACCACATCACCCCTATCTTATCCACACTGCATTGGCTCCCAATCAAATTTCACACTGATTATAAACTACTACTGTTAACCTATAAAGCACTGAATGATCTCACGCCTCAGTACCTGAGTGAAATTTTGGTCTTTTATGATCCGTCATGGCTACTTCAATCAAAAGGTGCAGGCTATTTGTTGGTACCTCAAATAGTGAAGGCTTCAGCAGGGGGTAGAGCTTTCTCTTAAAAAGCCCCTTACAATTGCCTTCCAATTAGTATTCAGGACTCACTCACAGTCTCAGTCTTTAAGTCTAGGCTGAAAACGTATTTGTTTAGTCAAGCCTTTTGTGAACAGTTTTTTTAGATAAAGGAGCAGGTCTGGAGGTTTCACAGGCATAGAGTGTTGTGGTGAACTGGGATGTTTGGATACTGTCGCCCCCCCCCCCCCCCCGCCCCCCCCACCCTCCACCCCCCCCCCCCCCCCCACTCTCACACGTTCACTCAGGTGTGTTGATGGTGGAGAGGCTGCTGCTTTATGTCCCAGGATGTCCTCATGTCTGTGTTACCTTCTGGCTCTCCCTTTTAGTTCTGCTGTCATAGCTAGTCTTGCTGGAGTCCCTGCTTGCACTCTGCACACAAAGTACATTTTCCTTAACCATTACGACAGAAAAAGCTTACCTAACAATCTCTCCCTCTCTCTCCCGCTCTGTCGAGCTACACATCCTACTCCTGAGATACTAGTGATCCTGACCCCTTCTGCTCTCCGGACCTGCCTGATCCATCCTGATGCCCTACTTCTGGTTGGAGTTCTCATTGGTTGGAGGGTTGTGGGTGGCCCCACATGGACGGCCTGAAGATCAGTGGGATTGATGGCGGATGGTGCCGCTTGGGGGCCATGGAGATGGCTTTGGACTGTGGTTCATATGGGCAGTTGTACTGTGGTGGCTTTGGGGCCGCGGTTGCTGCGAGCAGTTTTACACTCAGGTCTCCATCAGTGGACAGTGGATCGGTTCAACAAAACAGACTTAATGTGAAAACTGTAATCAATTTCCTGGTTACACAATTGCACTATTTGTCAATGTAGTACACAGTTATAGAAGGGATTTATTTATAATCGCACTATCGGGTGTCACCCAGATGAGGATGGGTTCTCTTTTGAGTCTGGTTCCTCTCAAGGTTTCTTCCTCATATCATCTCAGGGAGTTTTTCCTCACCACCATCACCTCTTGCTTGCTCATTAGGGATAAATTCATACATTTACAGTTTAAATCCTGAATGTATTTATTTCTGTAAAGCTTCTTTGTTAAGAGCGCTATACAAATAAATTTGTATACATATATATATATATATATATATATATATATATATATATAAACTGTACTTTTGTATCTGTTTGCTCCTTTTCCAGGAAGTAATATATATAGAAAATATGACAAATATTTTAAAGGTCTAGTCATTATCTTAATCATTTGGAGCCCCCCACTGACTCGCCCAATCCCAAATATGGATATTCTGGCCTTGAAATCATTTCACATTTTTCTCCAGTGTGAATACTTTATGCTCTTGCATGGAATCTTCTATTCACTCTTGC
The DNA here is from genome assembly GCF_027358585.1 of Pangasianodon hypophthalmus. Classification (NCBI taxonomy): domain Eukaryota; kingdom Metazoa; phylum Chordata; class Actinopteri; order Siluriformes; family Pangasiidae; genus Pangasianodon; species Pangasianodon hypophthalmus. Next base: position 32,927 of record NC_069724.1, on the reverse strand, counting down.
ACTGGGTATTTATTTATAACTCATTCAGTGGTTTAGTATATATAACAGGCAAAAATCTGTACTGGGAAATGAATACGTGTTTCTTAGTTTAAATTTGAACTGACACCAGTGTGTGTTGTTACAGCAGCAACAGGGAAAAATACTGAAGTGGCCTTCAGTAAAGCTTTTTGCTGTGCATTTAATATTTTGTTAATTATTTCTATATTATGTCTGTGAAACCCAAATATTTTGGCTGCCACTGACAGCAGGAAGTTTACCTAATGTTTGGAAATCTTTACTGATGATGACAGCTCATGATGATAGCTAACTTGCCAACATATTATACGGTAGTAATGTTTATTATTATACAGATATACCTGTATTTTATCTCATTTCACACTGTAGTTCTTTGTTCTTTTTTTCTGCACTTGAAGTATATAATGCCACATAAATGTTGTTCTGTAGCTGTTTAATGCTAGCTCTGTATGGATAATTGGAAAAATAAATTGTTAATACAGGGAGTGTAACGATGCACAAAATTCAAATTTGATTTGATACAATACGATGACATCTCAATATGATATATTTTTGATACAGCAAAAATAAGTATTGCGTGAATTGCCTGTATTGTGCTTTAGGCTTCCATTTTGCATTGATTAAAACTTTTAACATTATATAAGTACAATAATTGAAACTTGAGTGAAACTTTAACATTCATTCAATGTGATCTATTCAGATGGGGCTCAGTGGCTCAGTTGTTAGCACTTTTGCCTCACACCTCTAGGGTTGGTGGTTTGATTCTCACCCCTGCCCTGTGTGCATGGACATTCTCCCTGTAGTTTGGGGGTTTTACTTAGTTTCCTACCCAGTCCAAAGACATGCATTGTAGGCTGATTGGGATCTCTTAATTTTCTGTAGTGAGTGTGTGCAATTGATCCATGATGATCCCTGTGTAGGATAAGTGGTCCAGAAAATGGATGGATTTATTCAGATTCTTAACAGCATATAATGAAACAAAAGCTGCGCATTAGAATGGAACTAAATTAAACAAGCCTGGCTTTCAGTGGTGTGACTCTGCAAGGCATGTCTGAATCATGGGGCTTTTCTCATTCTTATGTTAGCTAGTTGTGCTGTGGCCTTAGATGTGTTTTTGAATCCTGCAGAATTCTCCACTACCAAATATGAACTGGACTGAACGCCACAGTGATTTCTATAGCCCGGATTGAATGAGTGAGGAAAGGCTATCTGAATGCAACAGAGAATTTGCTGTGTGTGTGTGTGTGCATCATATTGGCTGTATTAGTGCTGGTGTATTTTACACATATTTGATGGATTTGGCACACTTTAATGTTTCAAGTCACTGACTGTCAGAGTCGTAACTTACCAGGAAGCCAAACTGTTTCTCTTACAGACTTGGGGGTCTCCTGATTCAAGATAAAGAAGAAGTTACATTTTCAAAGGAGGGAGTGTGAGCTTGATTAGGTTTAAATGTTTATTACATGTCACATAATATAAGTAGTATTTTCTGACAAAAACCTACTTAGAGAGCCTTGAGTTGAATGAAATGATATGCTGTATCATTACACCCCTAATTAATACTGTTGTTGTACTTTTAGATGACCACTCACAATTTTGGTTCACATGGAACCGCTGTCTAATGATCTAATGAAATTTAGTACACGTACAACAATATCAGTTTAATAATTAACAATACAGTTCAGTGTTGGGAATGGGGGCATAAGCAACTTGCTCAGTTCACATAACAGGACCAGTGTTGTATTCACAGGTGCTGAAACATAGCACTACAGTTCAAGGCTCTCGATTTGATACGTCTGCATATCATAAAAATGACAGTGGAAAAAGTAATTGTTGTCAACATCACTTACTTTAAACATTTCTCTTTTATAAAAATTTACAAAGGCAATCAGTTGCCTGTTGAACAGGTCCATTTGTTTTTGCAATAGTGTGTGTATGTGCATGTGTATGCGAGCCAAAGCTGCAGGGCGAGATTCTATGAGACTGCCGTTCCCAAGAGGCCTTGGCATTTATTAAGCAGGGTGATTTCACAGACAATCTGAGGTTTGCAAAGGCGCCAGTGAGCGGGGAGATGAAAGGAGCCTCTCCTCAGGGGAGAAACTGTGGCAGTTTAGCAGCTCGGCATGCACACACACATATGCAGTGCACATACACACAGACCCATCACGCCCTTTAGCCTCAAGCACCTTGTCAAACTCAATCTGGGTCATTCTGTAGGTTCACAGAGAAAACCTCCTTAATTGTAGTGACAGATATCAGGTAGACACACATTTACAGTTGAAAGATACGGGAGTTGATAGAACATGTATGACAAAGCCAATGGTAGAAAAAATAACAGGAGAGACAGGGAAAAAGACAGAATTCTGAAATGGTTTAAGATATCCATTCAAACTAGTAGATGATAGCCCCTTGAGGATGAGTCTGTAAGAAATTGACCAAGACATCCTCCTTCCTGACGAATCTCTTTGGAAAGGAAAAGAAAGGAAATGTTTTGGCCTCTGATAAGGAGGAAACTCCAAAAGAAAGATGCTTATTTTTTTTTTCCTCAGTATGTTTGGACACACCTTAAGTGCTGTAATTATGAGTTTTATGAGCTTTGAAGTGGTAGAATGCTGGACTGTGCAAGAACTCTTCCATCATACTCGGTTTACACATCCATTTATCATGTTTCAATTAACTTAGTTCAGCTAATAACCTTTTAGCTATTAACTAAAATACTATGGCGATTGACTAATCATGCTCATCTCTCAATGAGATGATTGATTTAAAGCAAACATTTAAGCAATGGTAAGTTATTACACACATCATTTGTTTTGGTCTAGTTCTATTTGATTGGCTTCTGACAGCAATGAGAGACAGTGAAAGAAAGACAGTGAGACGGTGGGTGTTTCCAAATGTTTTAACTGAAGCTATGATCCTACGCCCTTCAGCCCCGAACCAGAATTTGTGCAATTCTTTAAATATGCTTAGAGGAATCAAAAGAAGTTAGGAGGCTTTCAGATGAAGGATAGATGGGTGCTTCCTATATGGAAGTCCTTTTTATTGTAGACATGGACGTAACTCTGTGGTATAAATGCTCCACCTCCCAAAATAAAGTCCAATAAATGACAGGATAATAACCACACAGACAAAATCTATTATATTAATTCAATTAGGTAAATTTGGGTACAGATTTAGCTTATTAATTAAAATGTGCCTGAGTTTAAAACATGCCCATATGATAAGTGATGAAAGAAAACCATGAATAGGCTAAACATTTCAATTGATGTTTGCTCAATTTTTAATAACACCATTGTGTATATGCATATCCATTACACCAAGTGACAGGTGCCAAAGATGCACAAATTATAAATAAGTGAGATTGCTTTAAAGTGACATTTTAGTAAGTAATGACGTTTCATTTGTTTGGTGTTAATTAGTGCTTTGGAAGCACCCTGTGTATGTGCCTAAAAAGAGTTGAACATCAGTAAAGCAGCTGCATTGAAAGTATAAAAATCACATTTAGCACCACCATGTGCTACAGAGAAAATTACAAAAGACAAAAAATTATAAGACATAATTATATCCTTGTTGTGGTTCTTGGTAAAGTGATCAATGACCCCATCCTCCATTGTGAATAGCATAGCTTGAAGATACAGAGCTGTTTGTTTGCTTGTAGATTTAGCAAAGAATATACTGGGCGTCCCTAAAAATCTATGCTTATGCTATGCTGCAGGATAGATAAGCATATGCCATCAGCACCTCCCTTTGTCCCTTTTGCACTACTAGTTTGTTGAATGAAAAGATTTGGCAAGGATGACAACAACTGTCAACACATTGTTTTATAAGGGCCACATTAGGCTTCTGAAGCCTTCTCTTATGAGCAAGCATTTGCTGTAATGAAAGAAAATTACTATTTGTTATGGAGTATGGCGCCAGCTTCAATTAGCTCAAAAAAGAAGATCTACTACTTAAAGACAAAAAATATTGTGTAATGTGAAAAATGACAGGTTCTAACAACTGACAATAGGCAGGGCATCCTGTTGTCTGAATCATGTAGTTAATGCTATTTGTCCCTGCCTGCGATGCTCCATGTTTTAGCTTTGCTTTAAAAGGCCTGCATGTTGTCAGTTTTGGTTGGAAGCCCCTTTGTGGGTTTGTTTAATATGGTTCCTGAGAATGCACAAATTTTCATATCTTACAGCTAACTATGATCATTATCTGTTTATACAATTAAAAAATATTCTTTCTTGTGGTTGTGGTTTCTTGGGGTTCAAACCAAATTACATAGTCAAGCACAACAACTCTGAAATGCCATGACTAATCAGTGTTCCATCAAACTTTCAAAGCTAACCTTTATAGACATTAGCAGGGACAGCTAAGTCAGGCTTCTTCCTGGGTCTGATTCTTTTCTGAAGTTTTGAAGTGCATTGGTCTATAATCATGGATCACCGCCATGCTAGACCTCTTCCACTGATGAAGCCATTAAGCCTCATGAATGGAGTTTCCATGTAAAAGGCCCCTGTGTATACCAAAGAGCCCTTTAATTGACCTCTCATTTTTCACAGTCAAGGATCATGCTATGCAGAGAAGCCTCGATTTATGACAAGGCTATACTGCCTGGAGACAGGCTTTTAATTCAGGTGGAGGCACCAGCATGCTGTAATTGTTCCTTAAGAGCAGGGAAGGATATTTGTCTTTTCCTGACCTATAATTTTCCGCATACTCTTGAAGACAAATGAAATACAATTGCTTTGTCAAGTCTATGAAATAAGATATTTGCTATAGAGTCCAGAGCATAAAATTAAAAGTAAAGTTAAAAGTATTGTGTTTTAAAGAATTTTTAATATACAAATATTACTTGTGCATGATTTTGTTTGTTAAATATTCTTTGTTGTCTTTACCTTTTACTTATTATTTTTATTATTACTGTGATATAACTGCTATTACTGTCATATCAAGTGCAGACTCCTGCCTAAAGTGTGTGTCATCTGACACCCTGTCAGCGGGTGCCCCCTTCATTACTGACCTGCCCTGTGCAGCCTGTAGCAGACTTTCACGTCTGACTCACTATGTTTAATGAGTGAGAGACGCCAGCCTCAGTAGGGCTGGTGTGAGTGTGAGGGAGAGTCCTTGATCAGTGCCTCCCCCCAAAAATCAAGTAACCTTGCAGAGAGAAAACTGTTAGAAGACCTCCACCCAAAAGTTATAATGCTAGTGTGCTAACACGCCCCCTCAGAGAAAACAGAAAAAAGCACTTGGTTGGATTTGCTGATGTTTGTCTATGTGTAATAGCCCTGAAAATGAAAATTCTGGAGAAACACCTTTACCATGACATCACAATCTGAGTCCTCAAAGCAGTCAGCACTCAGCAGTACCTGATTTGCTGTGACCCAGTGAAACTGGAATTGATGCTACTTGTTCTATGAATAGAAGAATATATTTTTTTATATTTAGTTTTATATATATGTACAATTGAAGATTAGGGAAAAAAAGCACCTGGTCTTTTTCTAGTCTTTAGCTGTCCAGTTTGGGTGAGTCTGTGCCGATGATCGCCTCAGATTCTTGTTCTTGGCAGACAGGAGTGGAACCTGATGTGGTCTTCTGCTGTTGTAGTCCATGCACCTCAAGGTTTGATGTGTTGTGTATTCTGAGATGCTTTTCTGCTCACCACGGATGTAAAGAGTGCTTAATTGATTTACCATAGACTTCCTGTAAGCTCAAACCAGTCTGGTCATTTTCCTCTGACCTCTCTCATCAACAAGGTGTTTCAGTCTGCAGACCCTCCACACACAGGATGTTTTTTTGTTTTTTGCACCATTCTATGTAAACTCTAGAGACTGTTGTGTGTGAAATTCCCAGGAGATCAGCAGTTTCTGAAATACTTATGATGATGTGAACATTAACTGAAGCTCTTGACTATAAATCTGCATGATCTTATGCATTGTGCTGCTGCTTCATGATTGGCTGATTGGATAACTGCATAAATGAGTAGGTGTACAGGTGTTCCTATTAAAGTGAATATATATATATATATAAAGTGTGTGTCATGTTGGTGCCGTCAGGTTGCTTTCATTAAGACGTTGAGACACGTCCCCAGTTTTCGTCTGCTGTCAGCCCTCTGCTAATCAGTCCCTTTCAAGTTCCACCGTCTCCTGATCTGAAGATAATTGTTCACTGTAATACTAGTCAGGAAATGAGCTGATTAACTCCAGATGTACCTCCAAAAGGAGAGGAAGTGAAAAGAAAGACAGAGCAATGTGCACATTGAGCTCTCACCTGCAAAAATGAATGACAATGCTTTTTCTGAGAACTTGATGAGACATCATTTGGTTTGGTCCAGTGATCTTAAAGCAAGTCTATAACTTTCTTTCTAGGGATTATGGTGTATGCCAGCATGAGGAAACACTGTTTGTGTGGATGTTCTCCCTTGGATTTCCTCCCACCTTCCCCAAAAAATGCCAATAGGTGGATTGGCTATGCTAAATTGCCGTAGTTGTGATTGAGTATATGAATGTGCATGCTCATGGTGTGCTGCAATGGACTAGCGTACCATTCAGGGTGTATTCCTGCCTTGTGACCAGTCTGGATCCACTATGACCTGACCAGGATAAATTGATTATTTATAGTTATAGGATGAATTAATGAATGATCTAAAAATGCTCAAAGACAAGGCATAAGCATTGAAACATAATTTGAATCATACAGTCTCTTATATTAGACATTTAATAAAAAATTCACTGGATTTAAATGTGTATCATAGGGAGCTGCCATGCCACCCCAACTGCCACACAAATTCTGAACTCGATATAAATTAATTGGCTCATCTACTAATCTATTTACCATAGTGGACTTCTATGTAAGACATAGTCAAATAATTAAATAAAAACACTTTCATGTGGATAAATTACATGTTTTGCTTAATTTTGATGATTGTCTTATGTATGCAAGTTGAGTGAGAACTGTCATGATTTATTATTGTTGTGGTTGGACATAGGGCAAAGCACGAGTAATGCTGATTGTAGATTTCCATATCTAAAGTGAAGGATAATTTCAAAATAAAACATTAACAAAATGCCTATTTCGGTAAAAGTAGGCAGTTCTTGGATGTGTTTATTCTGGCTTGCGAGATTAGGTTCTGCTAAATCCACCCCAACACCATGCAAGAATGACATAGTCACAAGCACCGAAATTGATTTGCTAAACTCATTACAACTCAGAACATCCCTTAAATCTTAGGATTTTCTATAGCATGGCTGTTTCTCTCCGAAACATCATAAAAAACTCATAAAAAACTCGTCTGATGGGAGGCGCTAACACGGACAACCGAACTTCATTGTAAAGCTAGCATGACTGCAGCTATGCAAATCATACTCTGTTCAAGTTTTTTAAAGACAGAGCTGGCATTTTTTGATTTCTTGTGGTCTGCAGTGGATTAAAAGTGATAGGCCATGGTGTGTGTTTGTTTTAAGCTTAGCAATAACTTGCTGGGATAAAGAGGCAGGGAGAAAGGGGGTCAGGAGGGGTAAGAGAGAGACATCAAGTCTAGACCTCCTATTTACAGCCCCTCCCTAATTCCTTTGTTCAGCGCCATGTCTGTGCAGGTAATTACTCTGCACATTGAGTCACATAGAGAGAGAGGGAGAGAGAGAGGAAATAGGAAATAGGGCGCTTTGGTGTCATGTTGATAACATGAGAACGGAAATTACCAATAAATATAATTACATCACTTCATTTTAATGAGGCATTCATTTTTTTGAATACATACCTTGATAAAGTCTCCATGGATAAGTCTCCATGCAAATGAAAAAGTTCTAAGGGCAAATTAATGTATACTGTAAATATATAGTGCACTGTAACACTATAGCTCTAGTATTTAGGAAAAGCATCTGCTCTAATGAAGTCTTATGATAAATATTTTGCATGGCAACTCCGGTTTATTTTAAGGAAAATACTTTTGCATACAGATTTAATGACAGAGATAGGGATGATAGCATAGGGAATAAACAGCCAAACTTGTTGAGGCAAACTACTTCAGGTAGCTTGTAATTGTGCTGCTTTTGCCCTTGCAACCTTTTGATGTGGTTGGCTCATAAATGCTTATACTATGTATATACTATGTGAGTGAAGTTGGTCTTGAACTCACCCATCCAAAACAAAAATTGTTTCTCCAAGTTGAGCTGAAAAAAAGAAAAATGCCTTAATACACCACTGAAGTTAGTATACTCTATTTATGGTCTTTTGAAAACCCCCTTTACAACGAGGAATTCTTTACTGAATATGAGAAACTCAAAATTTTATCCTTCAGACAAAAATCAAAAGCAGGCCACATGGAAACTAAAGAAATCACCCATATAACTTGAAACACATGATTATGTGCCATTTCCCCCATGTTTTCCTCAGGTGAAATGAGCAATAGTTATAAAACTAGCTGAATATGCTACTTTAACCCTATGTCACCCGCAGCCTCAATCATCCACCACATACTGTAGTTATCATTTACTGTCTGTACTACCCCAGAGCAAAGCATCAAAGATTTAATAATCTCCTTAAAAGCCACATTTTTTGAGAACATGCACGCACACACACACACACACACACACACACAGCTTATTTCATAGTATTTTGCCATCATTATGTGTATTTAGGAGTTAAAATCTACTTGTTTATAAATTTTTTAATGATAAATATTCTATGACCTTGCTTGTGTTATCATACAGTCTCTCTGTACGTAATCATGCCATTTGAATGATAAACCCCGCCATTATTTCCCAGTTTGTATGATAGAGGTGTTTTTTTCTCAAGAAATGAGTGGTAGCTGTGACATCATGGAGCAAATGTGAAGATTATGTGGCTTATGAATAGTAATTACCCCTTCAATTAGGAGTAGGCGTTGCCAGTTGGTTTGCATGCTAGAACACATTAATGTGTAATGAATGACTGAAAGATCAAGCCTTGAGGTTGTTAGATATTATTTCTGGCATTGTTGAGGTGCAGCATTGTTTATACTCGCCTGACCCAGCTGTTGAGGGTCAGGAAAGGTTTTGTACAGATTATTTATTTTAATAGAATACATAAAGACACACGGTGTATTTCAAGAACGTTATTTCATTCTGGCATTGATCTTTGTTTAACAGAGTCACTCAAATTTGCCAGAAGAAAATTACACAAAAAAAGAAATTCAAATGGAAAAGAGTTACATAGTTAGTACTTTTTGGCATATACATTTTATTGAGGTATATCTTAAGATAAAATAGGAAATAAATAAATAGGTAATTTTATACTTTTTGTCTTGAAATGTTAGATGTATCTGACCCTAAATGAACCTTCAGGTGTCTACTATTTTTATCCAGTACTGCAATTATAGTAATACAATGGCATAGTTAGAGTTGCATATCATGGGAAATATATCTTTCAGTTGTGCAATTGTGGTGTTTTATTCTGCCCATTGAAACTCCATCATTGTGTGTGTGCTTTCAACTTCATCTCATGTTTCTAACTCCTGGGGCTTTTGGAGTCTATAAACTACTCAAAGAACATTCGGTGTCCTCTGAACATTAACTGAACTTCCACCAAGCACTGCCAATCATCTTTACAGGTTTAACAGCTTGAATCAGTTGACACCAGAAAACAGTGAAATCTAAACTTCAGATTTTACCTCTAAACTCTTAACTTGTATAGTTGATACTGAGTGGAGCAACAAAAGTAAGCATATTTTGTTTTGCTGAGTATTTGATGGCAACTGTCTCTGAAACAGGCAAAGATGAGAAAGCATCTCAGCTGCCCAAGTTTAATGGCATGTGTATTTTAAGAAGGAGGTATTAGTTACACTTAGGGAAACAGACTGTTAAAATTAAACTTTTGGAAAACACAGTATACACACTTGAGTTAGTAGGCAGTTACAAATATAAACTGCAGCTTTCTTCAAACACTACAGTACAGGGATGGCATTGGAGGAGCTGAAGTTCTGTTCTAGTCTAGTCCTTCTGAATTTCACTGGGATTCTGGACATGGTTATTTGGATTGCACATGACGGGCATGAATATGAGAATGGTATTAATAGATACAAATTCTTATTAGCCAATTTGACTGGTCACTTCAACTGAATGTGTTTTATCCAAACTTCCAAAATCAAACACAAATAGATTTATAAATAATGTCAGCATTAAATATTCAGTTGTTAGAAAATTAAGGAATAGACAGATCTATGACTCTTATAAATATCCTAAATATTATAGTTGGATTATGTTAGTAAATAAATACGTACGATCACAGCACAACAGAGCCACCATTTCTAAAATAAAATTTTACAATAATGTCTTTATAAAATGTGTACTATATTACAATTTGATTTAAATCCTGATCAAAAATTTACATTATTTGATATTTCTATAAGGCAAAAATGGATGTACATAAATTTGGTAGTATATTCAAAACATACTTAGGAATATTTTAGAATAATTTGAATACAGATACTGTTTTTTTATTAGCAAATGCTCAGGTTCATCTTTACCTCATTCTTTTTAACAAAATCATCCATGACATTGTAAAGATTGTCCAAGAATCATATGAACATTTGCAGCTCATTATGGATGGAGCTCAGGCATACTCTTCAAGCAATTTGTAATTTATCATGTGTGTATTAGTTGAGTGGGTTGTTAGTATGATAGAGACTGTCTTTGACTGCAGGTATTTATTTATTTTTGCACTTGTACAAAATAGATGCAAGTAGAACTAGTAAACTACGGTATATGTCTCTCAGAGTCTGTTTCGAAATGCCTTGATATGTAATAATAAATATAATAATTGTAAAAAAAAAAAAAAATCACAGACCCAGTTTTTGCTTAACAGATCCCTGGGGGTCCCCACACCCCATTTTGAGAACCACTGTTCTAGTTTATTTAAATCACAAAAACGCATACCAAATGGTTATTCAGTTATGCATTCTGGCATTCCCTACTACAAATAGAACTCAGACCACAGTTTCTTTACGTTCCTGACAGAACCACATTTTTCAAATAGAAAGGTCTATTTTCAGCACATTAATAACATATATGCACCTATAAACATTTTAAAATGTATTTTTTAATCTGTGTAAAACATCATAAAATTCATTTTTTTTAAAATAACCCTAACGCTAATGAGCAAGCCAGAGGTGACGGTGGCAAGGAAAAACTCCTTGGGCGCAATCAGACCCAAAAGGGATCCCATAATCAGCTGAGCAATTCTCAGCATCTGTTAATTAGCATATGTTAATTGAATACATAAATATGTTACCTGGACAAAGTTCATTATAATTTGAATACAATTGAATCTTTAAATACAGTTAAGCATTTTTTTTATTATGGTCCCTTACATAACTCGAGTAAAAGTGGCTCACTGCTTTATGCTATAAGAGGTAAACTCTCAGAAACTCCAGGCCCCCAAACACGTAAATACATCTGCACAAAAACCTTGTGACCACATACTAAGTGGATTCAATGAGGTCATAAGCTGGCAACATTTTCATTCTTTTCATTTAAGAGCCACAAGCTTGAAATTTAGTTATAATCATTTTGCATAAATGGTGTTTATGCAGATTGGTTCAATGTCAAGTGGGTGTTTATTTAGCTATAGAGCCAATACTGGTACAAATATTGGGGGAAAAAAGCTTTGGCTGTTTTAAAGGCTGTCAGTTTCAAGTCGTCACCACAGAGTAAATACATTAAGTAACCAACATTTCTACTCTACTTAAACTGAATGACATGTACACCTTGGTAAATAGAGTAGAAGAAACCCTTAGATTAAGATATATTAGGTATTTTGAAAATTTAGATTTAGGTTTATATAGCTATAAAATCAAAGCAAATGGCCTGATCTAACTTCACATTCAGTAATTGTCAGTGAATAGATAATAATAATTATAATAATTTGAATGTATGAAAACTTAAATGATTAAAGTTTGATTGAGCCTAAGGTCTGGTTACTGCCTGTGTGGAGTTTCACATGCTGTCCCAGTGTCTGTATGGATTTTTTCCAGGTAGTCTAAATTCTTCACACTGTCCAGAAACATGATGGTAGTTGGATTGGCAACTCTAAATCGCCCCATGTGTGAATGGGTGTGCACGGTGCCCTGTGGTGGACTGGTGCCCCATCCAGGGTGTATTTCTGCTCCACGGCCAGCTAACCCATGTTAGGCTCCAGATCCACCACAACCCTAACCAGGAAAAAGCTGTTACTGCAGATGAATGAATGAAATAAATTTCCTAAATTTCAGAACAAATCTATACATAGCCTGTACACAATTGATTATTATGGCTGGCAAAGGTGATATATTACCTATATAGGAGTCTTTAGTGTGTATGTTAACAATTTTTTCATCTTGATCAACGTTTTTTTTTTTAGTTATATTTTGATAGTGACAGAGTAGTACCTGCCTACATTGTCTTTTTTTCACTGGCTTTCACATCTGGCAGATTTGATGTATACAGTACAGAATCTATTACACCCACTTCCAACAGTGCCATCTTTTCTTGGCTTCTCCATTGAATATGAACTTGGAATGGTAGAAAACAATTTGCAACGGTAGAAAACTAAAAACACTCAGATTAGGGAAGCAGCTCCCTCTAGTGATGATGTCAACTTATACAACACTGTTGTAACTTTTTTAAGGCTTGTCCCATGGTAATTTATTTTAGTTTTAACTTGTATTTTTCAAAAACAACAAAAAAAATTTATTTCTGCAAGGAATTGTGAAATGGCTACATTGTAAATACATTAGCTTAGAAGCAAACAAGAGTGATATACAATATGTATAATATTGTTATGATACACTGGTATGAGGGTGGCAGGATGGTGCATTGGATAGTGTTGATGTCTCACAGCTACAGGGTCTCCAGTTCAATTGAACTGTCGGTGCAGAGTTTCACATGTTCTCTTCATGTCTGCGTGAGTTTCCTCTGGTTCTCTAGTTTCTTCCTACCTCCCAAAAACATCCTGATAGGTGGATTGGCCAAGAAACTGTTTCATGAGGTCTGACACAAACTGTCTCCCCTTGTGTGTGTGAATGGATGCTGGGATGCCATACTGTGTGATTTACTCTTCAAAGATGCCTTAAACTACCTAAGTTGTAAGGTGATCTTTAATTGGAAGTAGTTTGATATAATGAGGAAAAAAGTCTACCACAACTAACACATACCTGTTGCACTGTGAGGTAACATGCAATTCTGAGCTGACGGTTGCAATTTTTTTTTTTTTTACACATTTGGGATTGGTCAAAGGACTGAATAGAAGCCTTCCATTGTGGAGTTTGACAGTTTTGTGACTCACAAGATAAACAGTCAACAAAGAAGGTGTTGCTGTCACATGGTATATAGGGGTTAGGGTTAGGTATTAGTGAGAGTATAGTGATTCCCCCATCAAAATAATCCATTGCATGGTTGAATAGGGAACCTGCTAGGGTCTATCTTTTTTTGCTTTTGAGTTATTAAAGATAAGATATTTAAAGATACTATTCCCATAATCTCCCATAATGTCTACAGTCTGCCAAATTTGAATATACTGCATATTCTTGTCCAGTTGTATTGAAGCTGTTTAAGTTTGTATCCCAGAATGGTTTGAGGTTTGGATTAAGGTCTGATCCATGTCTGGCCTAGGGGTCAGTTTAGGATTGCGTTAAAGTTTAGGGTTTAGTCCAGGTTTAGACTTAGATTTTTATTTTTTAAGGCTAGGGCTAAACTTTTAGGGTAAAAGTAAGGTTAGGGTTAGGCATTAGGTTTAGTTTTAAGGCTAAGATTCAAAGTTTGGGGTTATGGCTATGCCTTAAGTTTATTGTTAGGTGTTATGTGTTAGGATTAGGGCTAAGATTTTAGGGTTAGGGTCAGGGTCAGGAGGTTAGGGTTAGGGGTGAGGTTTATGTTTTTTAATTTACAATGACCCCCCCCCCCCCTTCACAGTCTAAAATCTGTGTGGTTGTATAGGGAGCCAAGAAAAATTCACGGGTCGGTGACTGTTAAGCACTGCTATAGCTCTGGTAGATACTGGGTCTCGGCAGTTGCCACTGTTGGGCTTTGGTTGGATTTTATGCTTTGTTTTCAACATCGATTAGCCTAGGGTGCCATGGGAAGGAGAGCAGAGTGAGGGCGAGCCACTAGACTGAGCAGGTCAACCCCCTATGCCTGTATAGGCATATTTCTGCTCACCTACCCATCCTTCCTACCATGATTTGAGGAATCTAAGGCTGGGCAGATGTGAGGAAAAGGATAAGACAAAACTGGACTTTAGACGGGGACTGCTTTCCATTCTTTCTTTGGCCATTAACTGTAGCTACATCTCAATTGGAGTTTAAGGTAGGACTATTTGCCTTTGGTCTTTTGATTTTTAGTTATTTTTATAGACAAAGCTGTTTTGTCTTATATTAATAAAGTCAAGATCTTTTAAAACTCTTATTCCTATAATTCTTTGCAGTCTGCCTAATTTGAATAAAATGCATATTCCTGTTTAATTGTATTAAAGGTGTTTAAATTTTTATCCCAGAATGGATTGAGGTTTGGATTATGGCCATGATCCATGTCTAGCCTAGGGTTATGGTTAGGACTGCATAAAGGTTAGGTTTAGTCTTAAGTTTAGGCTTAGATTTAGCTTTTAAGGCTATAACTAAGAATGTAGGGTTAAAGTAATGTTAAGGTTAGGGTTAGGTGTTAGGTTTAAGGCTAAGATTCAATGATTAGGATTAGGCCTATGCCTTAAAGTGAGGGTTAAGTTTGTGTGTTAGGTTTAGGGCTAAAATTTTAAGGTTAGGGTTAAGTGTTAAGATTAGAGCTAAGATTTTAAGGTGATGGTTAAGATTTATGTTTTAGGGTTAGGATTAGGGCTAAGATTTTAAGGTTATGGTTAAAACTTATGTCTTAGGGTTAGGGACAGGGTGAGGGTTAGGATTTTGAATTTAAACTATGTTTGAAAAAACTGATCCAAATTTGGATTTTTGCTGAGGCTACATCTGATGTTCGTTCTCCATTTAGTTATTTGAGATATTTATTCCTCCCTTTTCTTCTTTTCTTTTGTTAAAACTTGTTTTTGTCCTTCTGGGAAAAGGAATAAAACAGAAAATCAAAGACACCAAATTTATTTTGAAAAATAATTTTTTCATTTGAAAGGGATGGTACAGTATGATAAGTTAAGTAAGTAAGTTTTTGGGTAGAGTTAGGATTAGAGATTGGGGATAGGGATAAGGGTTAGGAGTTGGAGTTTGGGCTAAGAATTCAGATTAGAGGTTAAGGTAAGGGGTTAGGTGAGTTAGGGTTAGGGTTAGGATCAGGGGTTTAGGTTAAGGGTTAAACTAAGGGGTTATGGGTTTTGGGTTCAGTTAGGGTTAGGGTAAAGGGTTTGGGGTAGGGATAAGGACAATTCCTAATTTGGGTTAGAGCTTAGACTTTAGGTATGGTTAGGGTAGGGGATAGCGTTTAGATGTTGGGTTAGGTGATTAGGGACCTCTATACATTCATATTCAAATGATTATATAAGTGCTATGGTTCTGTTCGGTAGGTTCAACCAAGAAGAATGGACTAGGGATTTGTAGTCAAAGTGCTTGAAGGTAAATGCTATTTTCACTCTTAGTGCTATTACATTCAAAAAGTAAGTGCTTGATTGTCTTCCACTCTGTAAAAGGTAAATGCTTTATTCACCCTCCTATTTAGTGTTTTGTGTTCAATCTTATTTTTATCATTTTTAATTTGTCATTCTCTATCATCTAAAATCCAAAAAATAGAAAAATGTTCTCCCTTGACTATTTATCCAAATGGACAGGTTTTGTTGTTTTATGGCTCCCTTGAAACCTTAATCTCATTTTGATAATCCAGAGACATTTTAAGACCTACATGTTAATATTTTTCTATAGTCATGAGAATTAAGACTTTTAGTTTAAACTTGTGTGCTTTAATGAATCTGGATTCTGCCCTTGTGTGGACAATCAACAACCATGGCCTGATCTTTAAAATCTGACCATCATGGCTTTATAAGGAGCTAAAATATGATTTAAACTTTGGGTTAAAACATGTCTAATAAATATAGATTCTGCCCTCATGTAGACAGTAAGAATATCTCTGGCCTGATCTTTAAAACTTGATTGTTTTTGTATGGGTTTGTATTTAGAGTGATTTCTTACCCCTTTCATTAAGTCCCATGGGAATCCATGTTTTTAATCTGTGTATCCATCTCACTTCACTTTTTTCCCTCTGTTTATCCGTGCAGGTTAGGTTGGCTTCCAACCCTGAGATGGTTAATTTAGCCAAACCATGTTCTTTAAAGTGATAGATTAGCTGTGTATTTTTTATTAGTGATGTTGTGTATGTGTTGTTCTAACCTTAATATTAATGCGTTTTTAGTTTCACCTATGTAGCATTTGTGACAGTGTGAACATGCTGTTCAGTTGCAGTTAAGACTCAGAAATTTAATAACAATTAAAGAGAAATGTTTGTTTGCTTAGTAGTTTGTCTCCCCCTACTGGCTGTTCTAAGGATAATCCTTCATAATGTTGAGATTGTCATGTGACTGGTCCAGTGATCAATAAGGATGTTAATGTTTTTCCATGCTGTCGAGCTCTGTACAGACGTAGCAGTGAATCAGCATCCATCTGCATTCATCTTTGGCCTTTGGTAGCTTCCGCAGTATGTTTCATTACTATTGTTTATACATCTTGAATAATATTTGATTATTTTTTAAGTATTCATAGTTTATGCAGATGGTTGTTCATGTCAGCTGAATTTTCTTATTGGATTGTTAGGGTTAGGGTTAGGGGTTAGGGTTAGGTGTTAGGTTTAAGGCTGATATTAGGGTTAGGTTTGTTGAATTTACAATGACCCCCCCCCCCCCCCCATCACAGTCCGAAAACTGCGTGGTTGTATAGGGAGCCAAGGGAAGTGCACGGGCCGGCGCCTGTTAAGCACTGCTATAGCTCTGGTAGCTCCTGGGTCTTTTCAATTGCCACTGTTGACTTTCGGTTGGATTTTGATTAGTTTATGTTGTTATGGGGGGGAGAGCAGAGTGAGGGCGAGCCGATAGATTGAGCAGGTCAACCCCAATATGCCCGTATGGACATATTTCCACTCACCTACCCATCTTTTCTAACAACATTTGATGAAACTAAGGCTAGGCAAGTGTGAGAAAAAGGAGTGTAAATGTTAAGGTGAGATGTTAGGTTTAGGGCTGAGGTTCCAGGGTTAGAATAGGGTTAGGGGTTAGGGGTTAGGGTTAGGGTTAGGGTTAGGGTTTAGGGTTAAGGGTTAAGGGTTAGGGTCAGGGTCAGGGTTAGGGTCAGGGTCAGGGTCAGGGTTAGGGTTAGGGTTATGGTTAGGGGTTAGGGTTAGGTTTTTTGAATTTACAATGACCCCCCCCATTACAGTCTGAAAACTGCATGGTTGTCATTTTACAAGCCAAGGGGAGGTATAAATAAGAGTGGATTCTCCAACCATTATTTACTACTTTGAGTCTGATAACGTGCTTGGTCTGAAGGCTCTGGCTAGGGTTAAGTTTAGTGAATTTACAATGACCCCCCCCATCACAGTCCGAAGACTGCGTGGTTGTATAGGGGGCCAAGGGAAGTGCACGGGCCGGCGCCTGTTAAGCACTGTTATAGCTCTGGTAGATATTGCGTTTTGTTATTTGCTTACATTGAGCTTTGGTTGGAGCTGTTAGATCCTTCCAAATGCTGGCTAGCGATTTCAGGGCGGCGTAAAATGGAAATGGAAGCGGAATGGAGGTGAGCCACTAGTATGAGCAGGTCAACCTCCTGCAACCACATGGTCACATTACCACCCTCCAAAAAAAGAAAGAAAGAAAGAAAGAAAGAACTGCCCCACCATCACCACGCAAATGGAAGGGTAGGTATTAGTTCATATCAGTATTAGTCCTAACCTTTTTTTTCTTCATTTTAGGGTGCTACGAGTAGAAGTGCAGAGTCTAAGGCTGGGCAGGTGCGAGAGAGGTAAGGTGGCGATAAGCTGAGAGAGGATAAGGTAAGGGCTTATCAAATTTATTATTTCTTTTGTTATTATTTACTAGAAGAAAACTTGCCATTCAACTAAACAGGAAAAGACCCATCATCATTTATTTATTTATTTAACTAACTATGGGAAAACTATTTATGGTTAAAGAATGGAAAGGTAAGAGCTATTTATTATTACTATTATTATTATTATTATTATTATTATTATTATTATTATTATTATATTATTATGTATTATTCATTTTTTTTATTAAAGAAAAACCTTGTTATTTACTAAAAAGACTTCTTTATTTATCTAACTAGTTTTAGGGAAAGACTAAGTTTTATTTATTTATTTATTTTTTGTAGGACACATCATCAGTAGTGTACCTCTGTGTCATCAGGTGTTTCGGCCTTTGAACACTATACACCTTCATCTGAGGCGGCCAGCCTTAGGTCGATCAGTCCTCGGCTTGTGTCCCATGTCCAATTAGATTAGTTTTAGTTAATCAATTAATTAATTTCAACTTGCTTAATTATTTATATCCCTATAATATTTATTCTGATTTGCATACGCTAACACTAAGTTATGTTACTATGCATTTACCCTATAACGGCACTTCCAAGCCCTATAATCCCTAAATTCAAAACGTCCATCTGTCTATCCAAGGTATTGGACTAAGACTAGAGTAACATATGTGGGAGACTACTCATTTAAACCTCCTATCCTATAATAGAGTTACTAGGAATCTAAAATGAGAATTAAAAAGTGTGGTGCACAATGGACTGATGTATGAGTGGTGCTAATCACCAAGTAGAAGCCTTGGCCCCATTTAAGGTCTGTTGGCCTCAGACCACCGCCCTGCGTGCTGTCCTAGTGGACCCAGGGAGGCTGGCTACTTACCTCGCCCTACCCAGAATGACTCTTGTTAACACCGCAAGGTTTCCCGAGCCATCCGAGCAGAGCCCGCGACAAAGTCCGATTAGCTAAGATTTGTCTATCTATCTTTCTTTGCCAAGCCTCTCTTCGTTAACACAGCAAGGGTTAGGGTTAGGGGTTAGGGGTTAGGGTTAGGGGTTAGGGTTAGGGTTAAGGTTAAGGTTAGGGGGTTAGGGTTAGGGTTAGGATTAGGGTTGTGGTTTGGGTTGGGTTAGGGTTGGGGTTAGGGTTGGGGTTGGGGTTAGAGTTAGGATTAGGTTTAGGTTTAGGTTTAGGGTTGGGGTTGGGGTTAGGGTTGGGGTTAAGATTAGGGCTGGGGTTAGGATCAGGGTTAGGGTTGGGGTTAGGATCAGGCTTGGGATTAGGGTTAGGATCAGGGTTGGGATTAGGGTTAGGATCAGGGTTGGGGTTAGGTTTAGGGTTGGGATTAGGGTTGGGGTTGGGGTTGGGGTTGGGGTTGGGGTTAGAGTTAGGATTAGGTTTAGGATTAGGGTTGGGGTTAGGGTTGGGGTTAGGATTAGGGCTGGGGTTGGGATTAGGGTTGGGGTTGGGATTAGGGTTAGGATCAGGGTTGGGGTTAGGTTTAGGGTTGGGATTAGGGTTGTGGTTGGGGTTAGGGTCAGGGTTAGGGTTAGGGTCAGGGTCAGGGTTAGGGTTAGGGTTAGGGGTTAGGGGTTAGGGTTAGGGTTAGGGAAAGATCAAGTCCTCATATGTTGAGTGTATGCTCTTTAGTGCACAGGCTCACTTTGTTCTATTCTAGAGTTAAAAAGAACGAGGCCAGACCCGTTTTCTTATACAAATAAAAAAAAAAAAAAAAAAAAAAAAAAAAAAAAAAAAAAAATTTATATATAAATTGGATCCCTGGGTAAGGGTGATCCTTAAACAGTGCAAATTTAAAATCCCCAAATGGTAAATGAGTAAATAAAAAATAAAAAATATAAATTTAAAAAACATAAAATATATAAATAAATAAAATAAAAAGAAAGGATGCTTTTTTAAAATATGATTAAGAAAATAAAATCAATAAAGTTAAAATGAGAGAGCTAAATAAAAATACCCACTAAGTTCAAAAGGAACAGTGACCTGGAAAGGGACCAGGAGTCCCCATAAAGAAAGTAAAAATGGAGGGGGGGGAAAAAGACAACATTATTTAAATAAAACAAGGAACCTAAGGGACCGGATAGGGCGTGCAGTTCTTCCCAAGTCAGATCCACACCCCATATCCGGCTGAGTGATCAAAGCACAGGATCCCGGGTGAAAGCTCCATTCAATGTCTGCACACTCCCATGTCCACATACAGCTCACATTTACCTGTAAATGTATTCATCTCATGGGGCAGATTTGGGAGTTAAGTTTATATCCTTGGAGCCAGGGTACCCACTCCAGTAGAAGAGCAGGGAAACAAAAGAGGGTCAAGATAGAGAAGGGGGAAGATTAGGGTTAGGGTAGGAATAAGGCTTGGGGTTAGGGTAGGGGGTTAGCAGTTAGGGTTAAGTGTTAGAATTGGGGTTCAAGATGGGAGATTGAGGTTGGGGTAGGGAGGGGGAAGGGAAAAGGGTTAGAATTGGGCTTGAAGTGAAGGTCATGGTTCGGGTTAGGATTAGGGTTCAGGGTAGGAGGGAGAGATTAGGGTTAGGAGTTAGGGTTAAGTAGGGTTATGGGGTTGGGGTTAGGGTTCGGGTTCCTGGTAGGAGGTTGAGGTTGAGGTTAGGGTTAGGGTTCATGGTAGGAGGCTGAGGTTAGGGTAAGGGTCAGGGTTAGGGTTAGGGTCAGGGTAGGAGGTTGAGGTTAGGGTTAGGGGTTAGGGTTAGGGTAGAAGGTTGAGGTTAGGGTTAGGGGTTAGGGTAAGCGGATTAGGGTTAGAGTAGGAGGGTTGGGAGTTAGGGGTTAGGTTAGGGTTAGGGGTTAGGGGTTAGGGTCAGGGTTAGGGTTAGGATCAGGGTAGAAGGTTGAGGTTAGGGTTAGGGTCAGGGTAGAAGGTTGAGGTTAGGGTTAGGGTTAGGGTTAGGGTCAGGGTAGAAGGTTGAGGTTAGGGTTAGGGTTAGGGTTAGGGTCAGGGTAGAAGGTTGAGGTTAGGGTTAGGGTCAGGGTAGAAGGTTGAGGTTAGGGTTAGGGTTAGGGTCAGGGTAGAAGGTTGAGGTTAGGGTTAGGGTCAGGGTAGAAGGTTGAGGTTAGGGTTAGGGTTAGGGTCAGGGTAGAAGGTTAGGGTTAGGGTTAGGGTTAGGGTTGGGGTTGGGGTTAGGGTTAGGGGTTAGGGTTAGGGGGTTTGGGTTAGGGGGGTTGGGTTAGGGGGTTGGGTTAGGGGATTGAGGTTAGGATTCGAAATAAGGTTTTGGAGTTGAGGTTCCGGTCCAACCCAGGTGCGGAATGATGGTTGGGGTTGAGGTAAAAGCTCAGAAATTGTCTGGAAATAAAGTAAAGCATCACAATATTGTGGTTTTATAAAAAGTTATTCAATTTATTTTACTGGATCAAACCATGGCATTGACCGTCCCAGTGGAAGAAGTGCTGAAACCTAAAAAAAGTGCTGTAAGTGCTAGTAAAAGTGCTAACAATTGAGTCAAGTGAAAAGTGCTAATAATCAAAACACGTGCTATATAAATACTTTAAACCGTATTTACAAAGTGTGTATTTGTGCGTGCACAAATCCACCAAGTTGTGTTTAATCATCAAACCAAATCAAAACAAAACCAAACGCTCCACCGAGACGTCCATTATACAACGGATTGCTCCAGTATCAAGTGCTATTTTTACTCACAATAAATGTGACAGAATGGGTATAAAAAAGAACAAAGAAAAGAAAGGAGAAGAAGAAGAAGGAAAAGAAGAAGAAAAGAAGAAAAAAAAGAAGAACAAGGTAAAGAAAAAGAGCAGAGGACAAAAGAAAAACAACGGGGGAAAGAAGAGAATACTGTAAAAAGAAGAATGGGTTAGCCCTATTTCCTCTCTCTATATATGGGTATCTCTGGTTCCAAGTCTCCAAGTCTAAGATGTTCTCCTAGTATTGAAGCCATGAGGATGGTCTGTGTGCAGTTTACTTATCCAATATGCTTCTCTTCTTCTTCTCTGTTCCCTGTTCCATGCCCTATTGGCCTCCAAACCCGAGATCCTGAGCTTCTGTATCCCAACCCTTGCAAAATGGCATATTAAGTGTGTGTTGCGTGGTCTGTGTTGAATGGAGTAAATGTGTTGTTTCAGCCTTTGTTCCAGACTGTATTCAGTTTCTCCAATATATCTCTTATGGCAGTGTGTGCAAGTGATCATGTAAATGATATTCGTGGTCTTGAGGTTTGTTCTTTGTGGCACTAGGTGTCCCTTGTTTCCCATCTCCACTGACCTGAGCTGTTGAAAATGTGTTGCTAATATAGGAGGAATCA
The DNA here is from genome assembly GCF_027358585.1 of Pangasianodon hypophthalmus. Taxonomy (NCBI): domain Eukaryota; kingdom Metazoa; phylum Chordata; class Actinopteri; order Siluriformes; family Pangasiidae; genus Pangasianodon; species Pangasianodon hypophthalmus. The sequence goes on along the minus strand of NC_069724.1, from coordinate 10,657 downwards.
CTTGTCGGTCTGATTTCAAACTGGCCCTGACCAGGAGATCCCGTAGATTTTTATTTCTTCTATAAGCTGATATTGGTTTGAATGACCGAAGTGGTGCGTATAGTTCTTGTGTTTTTTGGAATTGTTGTTTAAGCTTATTGTTGAGGATTTTGGATGTTTCTGAAAAAGTCGTGACTATGGGGATGACATCCTTGGGGTTCCGGCACCAATCGTGTTGGGTTATTTCTGAGATCCTGCAACGTGTCTCTTTTAATGGCTCTCAAGAATCTCTTAGAATACCCTCGGGGTCTAAGGGCTTTGAATAGAGTTTGTGTTGCTTCATGGAAATGTTGATCAAATGAGCAAATTCTATGAAATCGAATGATTTGTGATTTGATTACCCCCTTGAAAGTATGTCTAGGATGATAACTTGTTTTAAATAGTAGAGAGTGGGAATCAGTGGGTTTGAAAAACACTTTAGTATGTAGTGTTTTGGAATTATTCTCCGTCGGGATGGCAAAAACTGTGGTGTCTAAAAAGTTAATGTTATCCGAATTAAGAGTTGCTTTGACTTTAATGTGTTTATGATGGGAATTGGCCAAATTCAAAAAGGTGTCAAAATGTTCCCTGTCATGGTGCCAGACCCCAAAGATGTCATCCAGATATCGATAATACACTGCGGGTAAGTGGGGACACTTTGGAAACAATGTTTCTTCCCACTCAGACATATAAATATTCGCGTAGGCTGGAGCAAATTTCTTCCCCATAGCGGTTCCTTGAACCTGTAAATATAATTGAGAATTAAATTCAAAGTCATTGCGGGTTAAATTTATTTCCAACAGCTGAAGAAGTTCTGCATCTGGCCGGCTTGAATCTGGATACCTGTTAAAACATTTCGTTATTGCCTGCAATCCTGCCTCTGTACTGATATTTGTGTAAAGGCTTTCCACATCCACAGTGAATAGGAAGGCCGAGTCTGGAATTGTCATGTTCTTGATTTTGTTTATAAAGTCATATGTATCTTTTAAGTAACTGGGATGAAGTTGTGAGACAGGATTGAGGAAATAATCAATGTATTGTGCCACATTGTAGGTCTCACTCCCACAATCCGACACAATCGGGCGTCCCTGTGGAACCTCGGAAGGGACTGTCCACGCCTGTGGGTCTTTATGAATTTTGGGCAATAGATAAAATTTCCGCTGCCTTGGTGGGTTTGGACCAATAAGGTAATTAAACTGTTTAGTGTTAATGAAGCCTTTCTGTTTTAAGTCCTGTAAAATGGATGTTACCAATGATTGTGTTTCCTGTTGTAATGAGTGTGGAAGTAAAGTGTAATGATTGGTATTGTTTAATTGTCTATTTGCTTCTAGTAAGTATTGTTGTTTGTCCATTATGACGATCGCTGAGCCTTTATCTGCCGGTTTAATTATTATATCTTTGTTGGTTTGTAATTCTTTGAGTGCTCTGCGTTCTGTGGCGGTTAAATTATCTGCTTGATTGTTGGAAAAATCTGAAAGAGAATTGATAATCATCCTGTTCTTTTTAATCAACTGCTTTATAGGTAAACTGGTCTGTTCGGTGCTCGGTTCCCATCTGGATTTTTCTGTAAACTGTAAGTGTTCTTTACATTTTGTGTATTGGAAGTGGTCTAAAATTTTAAGTTGTCTATTGTAAGCGTGGACATCCCTCCCCAGCTCCCCCAAGTCCGTACCGCATGGCGTCGGGATGAAGGTGAGACCCTTGCTGAGTAAATCCTCCTGCGGACCTGTGAGACAAAACGTTTTGGATAGGTTAATGATGTTGGTGTGCTTTTTGTTGTCTGTTTTATTGCACTTCACCATTCCTAAAAGTTTAACTGATCCAACCAGTATGTAAACATTTGCGAAGCCGTTTCCGTGGTCCAGTGGATAGGGTCCCTCGGGTTCACCTTGAACCTAAGTGGGTGAAGTTCCTGCAATGGATTACCATGTGCCAGTATATGAGTGTTCAGTTTTGTTAGAGTTTCTTGTTGTCGTCTAGGTAGGATATCCGAGTAGTTTAATAATGGGGTGTAGATCGTGGCATTGGGAAAAACCACTGCAGCAATTCTCCACAGCTCTTGCAACTGTTTTTTTTGTTGTACTTTCGAATGTTTGTTCTCTATTATTGATTCCTAATGATAGGACGACTTTTTGAGTGTTTGGATTAGGGGTTAATTTTTGTAACACTTTGGCTATATGTAAAAAGTTGGCTCCAGGGTAACTATCCACCTGAACATTTTCGTCACTAAAATAGGGAATTCTGGACAGGTTGGAGTCCCCTATAAACAAAACTGGTTTCTTTACTTCCAGTGTCCAATCTGCAATCTTTCTAGTGGTGTTAGGATGTCTAGTAGGAACCCAATGGTTCCTCACTTCACAGGTTTTTATTTGGGGGCTCCACCCTGTCCGGATGTTCCACATGCAGGGGAGTCAACGAGAAAGAGGAAGGGGAAAGGGAAAGGGAGGATTCAGATCGGGCTTTTCTCAAGGACGTGGTCTTCCTTTCTGTAGACCCATTCATCACCTCCTTCCTCTCCTGCTTCCTATCCCCCTGGGTCGGCTCCCCCTGTGAATCAGCAATAGTAGGTTCTATTAGAACACTAACATTATTTAGGATTGCTGTTCTGTGAATTGTGGATGGAGTGTTAGCTCTCTGTTCTTGCTGCTTAAGTGTATTCAAAGGAACTTCATGTATTAATACACTAACTACCTTGGTCTTATCGGAGTTGTTGTTTAAAGGCCGAGGTGTTCCATTGCTTTTCGATAAATGCATCTGTGGAGAACTTGCCACAAGGTTTGTGTCGTCTTTACTCGGACTCTGTTTGGAGGAAGAAGAGGAAGAGATTGAAGAAGACAACGAAGAAGAAAAAGAAGAGGCGGCAGTGGAAGAAGGATTAGAGGAGCTGTTTGATACTTGGATAGGCAAACATGCAGTTCCTCCATTTTCTGTTTCCACTAGATTCTGTTCCATTTGTGTTTTGGCCCTTTCTATTATGTCTTCCCTCAATTTGTGTTTGAATCTACCTTTGGCCCATTTAACTGCTATCTGCCATTCTGTTTCCTCCATTTTGTGGATTCGATTCAGTAGTTCTGCTTTCACTTGAACGTAATGGTCTTTGAGGATCTGCATATTTGCCTTCATCCAATTTTGTGTGTTT